>NC_057795.1:516353914-516514519 GCF_018294505.1 Triticum aestivum | reverse complement strand
CCCCGACCGAGGCGCTCGCCCCCGACCCCGGTGCGCTCGCCCCGACCCCGGCGCGTTCTCCCCTGACCCGTCGGCCCTCGCCTCCCTCCTCTGCTTCCTCCCCTCCCAACCTCGGCCGTCGTCGGGCCTGCCTCCTTGCCCCTGCACCCTCTGTAAACCCCCCTCTCTCTCTGCTAGGGTTCTTCGGTTAGCTTACTTAGGTTTTAGTTACAACAGTATGTTAATTAGGTTATCTATTTAGTTATGAATTTAGCTAGGTTTCAAAATTAGCTGAATTTATATGCAAATTTGAACTGGACATGTGATATGTGGATATGTCATGTTTGGAAAATGATCCGAGTGGCCTATGTTACGCCGGAATGTTGATTCATTTCCGTTCCGGTGAATTTCAGGCGCTCGATATGTCCATTTTTTAACAAAGGTCATGACGAAATTTTGCCGTGAATAAAGGCATGATTTGTGCTACATAGTTGGCATATCGAGTGCTGGCACATAGATTTGTTTTTATGTCATTTCTCATTTATTCATACTTTTAGAAATAAATGAGGACACTTAATCATAGGAAACATGTCGAACAACCAAGATGCAGACGAGATGGATTATGAGGGTGAACAAGAGTACCTCGACTATTTGACTGCTAAGCAAGGTATGCAGGTCGGCCTCGATGATGGTACTGACGCCGACATCGACACCGACGGCGCTGGCACCGATGGCGGCGCCGAGACTGGTGGGGAAGGTACCGGCAGGGAAGATACCGGCGGGGAAGGTACCGGCCCCGATGCCGCTACCGAAAAGAGGAAGCATAAGAAGCAGAGGATACGAAAACCTAACAAACTAGGGATTGGACGACTTGTGATCACAAAGATGGCACTTGTCAAGTTTGAGCCGTTAGAGCCGGAAGAACCTCGCAAGTGCAATGGGAACCAAGTAGGATGCATCATACGGGAATGCGCGAGCATCAACGACGATGACTTAAGGAGTAAAGAACATTTAACGCAGTTGCTCCTAACGAAGTTGCACAAGAGATTCAAGTTCCCCGACCGGGATGATAACATAGAACAACCGTGGGATGATCCAAAGATGAAAAAGATTAACAATCACGCCATGGGCATGTTCAGCAATGATTTGGCCTCATGTAAAGGGAGGGTGAAATGAGCTATTGAGGCTGATGAACCCCAGTCCAAGATTCTGGAGGAAAATCCGACACTTACAGAAGAGGAGTTCGAAAAGTTCAAGGACACTTGCGCTACCGAGGCAGCCAAGGCTAAGGCTGCGAAATTCAAGAGCCTTCAGCAAAGGAACACAGGGAAGCATCGCCTCGGAAGCCATGGCTACCTCGGTAAAAGGCCCATATGGGATAAGGAGGACGCGGAGCATGAAGCCGTGGGTCTCCGAGACCCCTTCGCGAAGTTCACCAACCCCTTGGAGCGTGACATCATCAGGGCCCGCTACAAGTGGGACAAGGAGAAAAAGGTTTTTTACATGGACAAGATCATGAGGAAATTGATTAGACTACTGGAGAAGCAACACCAGCTTGCAGCCGAAAGCCCTACTTCTCCGATGAGGCCCAAGTGGGACACCCCTCTCAAGCGGGCCTTGAACAAACTTAAGGGACTCCCTTTGGGCCAACGGCTGCAATATGGTCGTGTGCACGGCGCTGGAGACGGCGCCACGTGGAAGGTGTTTTACGATGAGGGCCCGGAGGCCAAGAAGCAAAAAAAGAAGTTTAGTCAGGCGGACATCGACGCGAAGGTTAAGCTTGCGGTCGAGAAAAAAGCAGCTGAGGACGCGAAAAAGCAGCCGAGGACAAATATGAGTTGCTACAGCAGACAGTCAATGCAGCTGTAACTACTTGCAGAAATGATTTTGCTACTAACTTGGTTCCAGTTATCATCAACTGGACGAAGGAAAATCCAGACAAGACGGTACATGATTTCCCGTTGCCCAGTTTCTTCGGGAGCAACTCCATGAACAACAACACCATTGCACCATCACTTGCTCATGCAACCGGGCCTCCTCTCGCAGCCGCTCCCGCTCATAGCAGCCCGTCCTCAGTCTCAGGCGCGCTAGGTGGGCCTTCGTCACGGTAATTACATGTCGCACCAACATATATATATATATATATATATATATATAATATTCCATTTTTGTTGCCTTTCGGTTGTTTTACGCCACAGACATATGTGTTTGGAGGCGAAATAAACCCTGTGCACCATACTCTACTTGATCAAAGGCCAGAAAGGTGGACGTGGGAAAGGGGATGATAATGGACCCCTCGCAACCCACGTTCCACAACCAGCCGATCCCCGCTGGGCACTTCAGGGTTAGCTTGACCAGTGTAAAATTGGGGCACGAGGATTTGCCTCCTCCAGTACAGCATGGGGGAGCGGACGACGAGACCCCGCCGCGGATTGGAAGCTGCAAGGGTTGGGTGCTACTATGGCCGAAGAATCTTATTCGTCTGGACCCGGTCGAGAGCACACCAATAACCACACATCAGCAAGCATGTGCGGAGACCACCACCCAGCCTATGCAATTACCAGCTCCTGTAGTGCCGGGTGAGAGCGGCGGACGACATGATGAAGGGGGTGCAATAGTACTGGCTGATGTAATTTCTGTTGGGGAACGTTGCAGAAAATTAAAAATTTTCCTACGGTTTCACCAAGATCCATCTATGAGTTCATCTAAGCAATGAGTCATGGGAGAGAGATTGCATCTACATACCACTTGTAGATTGCGTGAGGAAGCGTTCGAGGGAACGGTGATGATGGAGTCATACTCGCCGTGATTCAGATCACTGATGACCAAGTGCTGAATGGACAACACCTCCGCGTTCAACACACATACGGTATGGACGACGTCTCCTCCTTCTTGATCCAGCAAGGGGGAAGGATAGGTTGAGGAAGAAGGCTCCAGCAGCAGCACAACGGCGTGATGATGGTGGAGAGGCAGTACTCCGACAGGGCTTCGCCAAGCGCACAACGGAGGAGGAGAGGTGTTGGGGAGGGGAGGGGCTACGCCTTGGATCAGGTGTTCAGCCCTCCCCTTGCCCCTCTATTTATAGGGGAAGGGGGAAGGGGGCCGGCCCCCTCTAGATGAGATCTAGAGGGGGGGCGGCGGCCAGGGAGGGGGCTTGCCCCCCAAGCAAAGGGGGGTGCGCCCCCTTTAGGGTTCCCCCCCAACCCTAGGCGCATGGGCCCAAGGGGGGGGGGGGCGCCCAGCCCTCCAGGGGCTGGTTCCCTGCCCCACGCGGCCCATGTGGCCCACCAAGAGGGGTGGCCCCTCCCGGTGGACCCCCGGAACCCCTCCGGTGGCCCCGGTACAATACCGATATGCCCCCGAAACTTTCCGGTATCCGCATGACAACTTCCCATATATAAATCTTTACCTCCGGACCATTCCGGAACTCCTTGTGACGTCCGAGATCTCATCCGGGACTCCGAACAACATTCGGTAATGACATACAAGTCTTCCTAATAACCCTAGCGTCACCGAACCTTAAGTGTGTAGATCCTACAGGTTCGGGAGACACGCAGACATGACCGAGACGGCTCTCCGGTCAATAACCAACAGCGGGATCTGGATACCCATGTTGGCTCCCACATGCTCCTCGATGATGTCATCGGATGAACCACGATGTCGAGGATTCAATCAACCCCGTATGCAATTCCCTTTGTCAGACGGTATGTTACTTGCCCGAGACTCGATCGTCGGTATCCCAATACCTCGTTCAGTCTCGTTATCGGCAAATCACTTTACTCGTACCATAATGCATGATCCCGTGACCAGACACTTGGTCACTTTGAGCTCATTATGATGATGCACTACCGAGTGGGCCCAGTGATACCTCTCCGTAATCCGGAGTGACAAATCCCAGTCTCGATCCGTGTCAACACAACAGACACTTTCGGAGATACCTGTAGCGCACCTTTATAGTCACCCAGTTATGTTGTGACATTTGGTACACCCAAAGCACTTCTATGATATCCGGGAGTTACACGATCTCATGGTCTAAGGAAGAGATACTTGACATTGGAAAAGCTCTAGCAAAACGAACTACACGATCTTGTGCTATGCTTAGGATTGGGTCTTGTCCATCACATCATTCTCCTAATGATGTGATCCCGTTGTTAATGACATCCAATGTCCATAGTCAGGAAACCATGACTATCTGTTGACCAACGAGCTAGTCAACTAGAGGCTTACTAGGGACGTATTGTGGTCTATGTATTCACACATGTATTATGATTTCCGGATAATACAATTATAGCATGAATAAAAGACAATTATCATGAAGAAGGAAATATAATAATAATCCTTTTATTATTGCCTCTAGGGCATATTTCCAACAGTCTCCCACTTGCACTAGAGTCAATAATCTAGTTACATTGTGATGAATTGAACACCCATAGAGTTCTGGTGTTGATCATGTTTTGCTCGCGAGAGAGGTTTAGTCAATGGATCTGCGACATTCAAATCCGTATGTACTTTGCAAATATCCATGTCTCCATCTTGAACATTTTCACGGATGGAGTTGAAGCGACGCTTGATGTGCCTGGTCTTCTTGTGAAACCTGGGCTCCTTGGCAAGGGCAATAGCTCTAGTGTTGTCACAGAAGAGTTTGATCGGCCCCGATGCATTGGGTATGACTCCTAGGTCGGTGATGAACTCCTTCACCCAAATTGCTTTGTGCGCTGCCTCTGAGGCTGCCATGTACTCCACTTCACATGTAGATCCCGCCACAACGCTCTACTTGCAGCTGCACCAGCTTACTGCTCCACCATTCAACATATACACGTATCCGGTTTGTGACTTAGAGTCATCCAGATCTGTGTCGAAGCTAGCGTCGACGTAACCCTTTACGACGAGCTCTTCGTCACCTCCATAAACGAGAAACATGTCCTTTGTCCTTTTCAGGTACTTCAGGATATTCTTGACCGCTGTCCAGTGTTCCTTGCCGGGATTACTTTGGTACCTTCCTACCAAACTTACGGCAAGGTTTACATCAGGTCTGGTACACAGCATGGCATACATAATAGATCCTATGGCTGAGGCATAGGGGATGACGCTCATCTCTTCCTTATCTTTTGCCGTGGTCAGGCATTGAGCCGAGCTCAATCTCACACCTTGCAGTACAGGCAAGAACCCTTTCTTGGACTGATCCATTTTGAACTTCTTCAAAATCTTATCAAGGTATGTGCTTTGTGAAAGACCTATGAGGCGTCTCGATCTATCCCTATAAATCTTGATGCCTAATATGTAAGAAGCTTCTCCATGGTCCTTCATTGAAAAACACTTATTCAAGTAGGCCTTAATGCTATCCAAGAATTCTATATCATTTCCCATCAAAAGTATGTCATCTACATATAATATGAGAAATGCTACAGAGCTCCCACTCACTTTCTTGTAAACGCAGGCTTCTCCATAAGTCTGCATAAACCCAAACACTTTGATCATCTCATCAAAGCGAATGTTCCAACTCTGAGATGCTTGCACCAGCCCATAAATGGATCACTGGAGCTTGCACACTTTGTTAGCATTCTTGGGATCGACAAAACCCTCCGGCTGCATCATATACAGTTCTTCCTTAAGATGCCCGTTAAGGAATGCCGTTTTGACGTCCATCTACCATATCTCTTAATCATAGTATGCGGCAATTGCTAACATGATTCGGACGGACTTAAGCTTCGCTACGGGAGAGAATGTCTCGTCGTAGTCAATCCCTTGAACTTGCCGATAACCCTTAGCGACAAGTCGAGCTTTATAGACGGTAATATTACCATCCGCGTCCGTCTTCTTCTTAAAGATCCATTTGTTTTCTATCACTCGCCGTTCATCGGGCAAGTCTGTCAAAGTCCATACTTTGTTTTCATACATGGATTCTATCTCGGATTTCATGGCTTCAAGCCATTTGTTGGAATCTAGGCCCGCCATTGCTTCTTCATAGTTCGAAGGTTCACCGTTGTCCAACAACATGATTTCCAGGACAGGGTTGCCGTACCACTCTGGTGCGGAACGTGTCCTTGTGGACCTACGAAGTTCAGTAGCAACTTGATCCGAAGTACCTTGATCATCATCATTATTTTCCTCTTAAGTTGGTGTAGGCATCACAGGAACATTTTCCTGAGCTGCACTACTATCCCGTTCAAGAGGTAGTACTTCATCGAGTTCTACTTTCCTCCCACTTACTTCTTTTGAGAGAAACTCTTTTTCCAGAAAGGATCCGTTCTTGGCAACAAAGATCTTTCCCTCGGATCTTAAGTAGAAGGTATACCCAATGGTTTCTTTAGGGTATCCTATGAAGACGCATTTTTCCAACTTGGGTTCGAGCTTTTCAGGTTGAAGTTTCTTGACATAAGCATCGCATCCCCAAACTTTTAGAAACAACAGCTTAGGTTTCTTCCCAAACCATAATTCATACGGTGTCATCTCAACGGATTTAGACGGTGCCCTATTTAAAGTGAATGTAGCTGTCTCTAGAGCGTATCCCCAAAATGATAGCGGTAAATCGGTAAGAGACATCATAGATCGCACCATATCCAATAGAGTGCGATTACTACGTTCGGACACACCGTTACGCTGAGGTGTTCTAGGTGGCGTGAGCTGTGAAACGATTCCACATTTTCTTAAGTGTGTACCAAATTCGTGACTTAAATATTCTCCTCCACGATCCGATCATAAGAACTTTATCTTTCGGTCATGTTGATTCTCTACTTCATTCTGAAATTCCTTGAACTTTTCAAAGGTCTCAGACTTGTGTTTCATCAAGTAGACATACCCATATCTACTCAAGTCATCAGTGAGAGTGAGAACATAACGATATCCTCCGCGAGCCTCAACGCTCATTGGACCGCACACATCGGTATGTATGATTTCCAACAAGTTGGTTGCTCGCTCCATTGTTCCGGAGAACGGGGTCTTGGTCATTTTGCCCATGAGGCATGGTTCGCATGTGTCAAATGATTCATAATCTAGAGACTCTAAAAGTCCATCAGCATGGAGCTTCTTCATGCGCTTGACACCAATGTGACCAAGGCGGCAGTGCCACAAGTATGTGGGACTATCGTTATCAACTTTACATCTTTTGGTATTCACACTATGAATATGTGTAACATTACATTCGAGATTCATTAAGAATAAACCATTGACCATTGGGGCATGATCATAAAACATATCTCTCATATAAATAGAACAACCATTATTCTCGGATTTAAATGAGTAGCCATCTCGTATCAAACGAGATCTAGATACAATGTTCATGCTCAAACTTGGCACTAAATAACAATTATTTAGGTTTAAAACTAATCCCGTAGGTAAATGTAGAGGTAGCGTGCCGACGGCGGTCAAATCGACCTTGGAACCATTCCCGACGCGCATCGTCACCTCGTCCTTCGCCAGTCCCCGCTTATTCCGCAACTCCTGCTGTGAGTTACAAATGTGAGCAACAACACCGGTATCAAATACCCAGGAGTTACTACAAGTACTGGTAAGGTACACATCAATTACATGTATATCAAATATACCTTTAGTTTTGCCGGCCTTCTTGTTCGCTAAGTATTTGGGGCAGTTCCGCTTCAAGTGACCCTTCCCCTTGCAATAAAAGCACTCAGTTTCAGGCTTGGGTCCATTCTTTGACTTCTTCCCGACAACCTGCTTACCGGGCGCGGCAACATCTTTGCCGTCCTTCTTGAAGTTCTTCTTACCCTTGCCCTTCTTGAACTTAGTGGTCTTATTGACCATCAACACTTGATGTTCTTTCTTGATTTCAACCTCTACTGACTTCAGCATTGAAAATACTTCAGGAATGGTCTTCACCATCCCCTGCATATTGTAGTTCATAACAAAGCTCTTGTAGCTTGGTGGGAGCGACTGAAGGATTTTGTCAATGACCGCCTCATCCAGGAGGTTAATGTCCAGCTGGGACAGGCGGTTGTGCAACCCAGACATTTTGAGTATATGCTCACTGACAGAACTATTTTCCTCCATCTTACAACTACAGAACTTGTCGAAGACTTCATATCTCTCGACCCGGGCATGAGCTTGGAAAACTAGTTTCAGCTCCTCAAACATCTCATATGCTCCGTGTTGCTCAAAACGCTTTTGGAGCCCCGGTTTTAAGCTGTAAAGCATGTCGCACTGAATGAGGGAGTAATCATCAGCGCGAGACTGCCAAGCATTCATAATGTCTTGGTTCTCTGGGATGGGTGCATCACCTAGCGGTCCTTCTAGGACATATTGTTTCCTGGCAGCTATGAGGATGATCCTCAGGTTCCGGACCCAGTCTGTATAGTTGCTGCCATCATCTTTCAGCTTGGTTTTCTCTAGGAACGCGTTGAAGTTCATGTTGACATGAGCGTTGGCCATTTGATCTACAAGACATATTGGCAAAGGTTTTAGACTAAGTTCATGATAATTAAGTTCATCTAATCAAATTATTGAATGAACTCCCACTCAGATTTGACATCCCTCTAGTCATCTAAGTGTTACACAATCCGAGTCGACTAGGCCGTGTCCGATCATCACGTGAGACGGACTAGTCATCATCGGTGAACACCTCCATGTTGATCGTATCTTCCATACGACTCGTGTTCGACCTTTCGGTCTCGGTATTCCGACGCCATGTCTGTACATGCTAGGCTCGTCAAGTTAACCCTAAGTGTTCTGCATGTGTAAATCTGTCTTACACCCGTTGTATGTGAACGTAAGGATCTATCACACCCGATCACCACGTGGTGCTTCGAAACGACGAACTTTAGCAACGGTGCATAGTTAGGGGGAACACTTTCTTAAAATTATTATAAGGGATCATCTTATTTACTACCGCCGTTCTAAGTAAACAAGATGCATAAAACATAATAAACATCACATGCAATTATATAGTAGTGACATGATATGGCCAATATCATATAGCTCCTTTGATCTCCATCTTCGGGGCTCCATGATCATCTTCGTCACCGGCATGACACCATGATCTCCATCATTGTGTCTTCATGAAGTTGTCACACCACCGACTACTTCTACTTCTATGGCTAACACGTTTAGCAATAAAGTAAAGTAATTTACATGGCGTTCTTCAATGACACGCAGGTCATACAAAAAATAAAGACAACTCCTATGGCTCCTGCCGGTTGTCATACTCATCGACATGCAAGTCGTGATTCCTATTACAAGAACATGATCTCATACATCACAATATATCATTCATCATTCATCACAACTTCTGGCCATATCACATCACATGACAATTGCTGCAAAAACAAGTTAGACGTCCTCTAATTGTTGTTGCATCTTTTACGTGGCTGCAATTGGGTTCTAGCAAGAACATTTTCTTACCTACGAATAACCACAACGTGATTTTGTCAACTTCTATTTACCCTTCATAAGGACCCTTTTCATCTAATCCGCTCCAACTAAAGTAGGAGAGACAGACACCCGCTAGCCACCTTATGCAACTAGTGCATGTCAGTCGGTGGAACCTGTCTCACGTAAGCGTATGTGTAAGGTTGGTCCGGGCCGCTTCATCCCACAATACCGCTGAAGCAAGAAAAGACTAGTAGCGGCAAGCAAGTTGACAAGATCTACGCCCACAACAAAATTGTGTTCTACTCGTGCAATAGAGAACTACGCATAGACCTAGCTCATGATGCCACTGTTGGGGAACGTTGCAGAAAATTAAATTTTTTCCTACGGTTTCACCAAGATCCATCTATGAGTTCATCTAAGCAACGAGTCATGGGAGAGAGATTGCATCTACATACCACTTGTAGATTGCGTGCGGAAGCGTTCGAGGGAATGGTGATGATGGCGTCGTACTCGCCATGATTCAGATCACCGATGACCAAGTGCTGAACGGACAGCACCTCCGCGTTCAACACACGTACGGTACGGACGACGTCTCCTCCTTCTTGATCCAGCAAGGGGGAAGGAGAGGTTGAGGAAGAAGGCTCCAGCAGCAGCACGACGGCGTGATGATGGTGGAGAGGCAGTACTCCGACAGGGCTTCGCCAAGCGCACAACGGAGGAGGAGAGGTGTTGGGGAGGGGAGGGGCTACGCCTTGGATCAGGTGTTCATCCCTCCCCTCGCCCCTCTATTTATAGTGGAAGGGGGAAGGGGGGCGGCCCCCTCTAGATGAGATCTAGAGGGGGGGGCGGCGGCCAGGGAGGGAGCTTGCCCCCCAAGCAAAGGGGGGTGCGCCCCCTTTAGGGTTCCCCCCCAACCCTAGGCGCATGGGCCCAAGGGGGCGCCCAGCCCTCCAGGGGCTGGTTCCCTGCCCCACGCGGCCCATGTGGCCCACCAAGAGGGGTGGCCCCTCCCGGTGGACCCCCGGAACCCCTCCGGTGGCCCCGGTACAATACCGATATGCACCCAAAACTTTCCGGTGTCCGCATGACAACTTCCCATAGATAAATCTTTACCTCCGGACCATTCCGGAACTCCTCGTGACGTCTCGGATCTCATCCGGGACTTCAAACAACATTCGGTAATCACATACAAGTCTTCCTAATAACCCTAGCGTCACCGAACCTTAAGTGTGTAGACCCTACGAGTTCGGGAGACACGCAGACATGACCGAGACGGCTCTCCGGTCAATAACCAACAGCAGGATCTGGATACCCATGTTGGCTCCCACATGCTCCTCGATGATGTCATCGGATGAACCACGATGTCGAGGATTCAATCAACCCCATATGCAATTCCCTTTGTCAGACCGTATGTTATTTGCCCGAGACTTGATCGTCAATATCCCAATCCTCGTTCAGTCTCGTTACCGGCAAGTCACTTTACTCATACCGTTATGCATGATCCCGTGACCAGACACTTGGTCACTTTGAGCTCATTATGATGATGCACTACCGAGTGGGCCCAGTGACACCTCTCCATAATCCGGAGTGACAAATCCCAGTCTCGATCCGTGTCAACACAACAGACACTTTCAGAGATACCTGTAGTGCACCTTTATAGTCACCTAGTTACGTTGTGACGTTTGGTACACCCAAAGCACTTCTACGATATCCGGGAGTTACACGATCTCATGGTCTAAGGAAGAGATACTTGACATTGGAATCGCTCTAGCAAAACGAACTACACGATCTTGTGCTATGCTTAGGATTGGGTCTTGTCCATCACATCATTCTCCTAATGATGTGATCCCGTTGTCAATGACATCCAATGTCCATAGTCAGGAAACCATGACTATCTGTTGACTAACGAGCTAGTCAAGTAGAGGCTTACTAGGGACATATTGTGGTCTATGTATTCACACATGTATTACGATTTCCAGATAATACAATTATAGCATGAATAAAAGACAATTATCATGAACAAGGAAATATAATAATAATCCTTTTATTATTTCCTCTAGGGCATATTTCCAACAATTTCTCCTGTATAACAGTGAATGGATGATGAGAAGGAGGTCGACCCTATGGATTACCTCAACACAATCGCGTATGACTGTGACATAGATATGATGAGTCAACCATATGACGAATCGGGCTATCAGCTTGCTAATGAGGATATGGATGATATACCCGGGTAGGGTCGTAGAAGGGATTGCAAAAAGTCTCTCTTCATGAAATCCTCACAGGACACGCCTGAAGATGCCGCCTCAACACAGGCTCAACTAGCCGGGCGCGAGGGTCGTACAGTACTTAGCCCGGGAACACTAGGGCAGGGGTTAAGGAAGGGTCTGGAAGGTGTGCCTAAGAAAAAGGAGAGGAAGAGATCGGGGAAGATAACTGCCTCCAAACAAGCCAGAGCACATAGCAGCCAGACGATGCATTCTGAAGAGCGTGTACCCGTGAAAGGTGCGGTCATGTTACATCTCACAGGCGAGCCGATGCTACCGCCGAAACCACTGGTGGCACTATCAGGGGATCTCAGGAGACTGCACGACCATGTGTTGTCGAATGAGAAAAGCCTACTAGCCTCAAAGGATCCAGGATATCCGACATACGCGACTCGTGTGCCTGAGGGAAAGTGCTACATCGAGACACGGCCCGCGGAGGTGTTCTTCCTGCGGTTTGACCATATCTTTGAGATGTTTCTAACAAGGCGGCTCGATTTTACAATCGTCCACCTTTTTGCGCTACATATGAGCTCCGTCATGAAGAGTGAAGAAGTCTCGCAAACCTGTGTGGTGGATCCGTACTACATGCACGAGTCTTTCTTGAGTCTCGGCGACTTTGTGCGTGAATCTGCTAGGGAGTACCTCCAAAACTTCATGGTACAGAATAAGGACCGGGAATTTGTCCTCGTGCCTTATCATCCAAAGTAAGTCAGTTCCGGACAACCCTTTCATACATTTCAGTCATTCCTTCTCTCTCATATGGGGAATAATTTGAGGTGTCTTTTCCCCGCAGCAACGGGCGCGCCGTCCATATCGTTCTTTACCTGCAAGTCTCCCACACCATGTATTTTGACCCTTCCAGAGACTACGAGATAAAAGACTACACCCACACAATGAATATTCTAGATGATGCTCTCCAAGGCTTCAGCTTTAGAGGTGGCCACGTGCAGATTAGGGAACAAAGGAAAAAGAAGATGGGTTTCGCGCATAAAACTAACTTCTCCTGCATCCATGTCCCAAAACCAAGCAAGAAGGATGGATTCTACATCGTCCATCTCATGATTCAGTTCAACACGGATCACCAAAAGCTTCGCATGAGAAGCAGAAATGATGATCATATCCACAAGTAGCTAGAATCTCATGGAGAAGCGCATTATAAACTTAGAGATGACTTCTTTCGCATCCAAAGCGACACTGCAACAATCATTATGAAAGAAGTCGTCGATGAGAAGGGGATGTTCCACCACGGCCCTATATCGCGAGCTGACATCCGAACTAGCATAGGCATGCAACGTCTAGACCTCACGCCATTCAAGAAGCTAGGGTTCATCCTCGATGATATGGAAGGATGGAACTTCTAGTGATTTATGCTGCTGCTGATGATGATATGTGTCGGTTGAACTTGTATACTTTTTGTAGCGATGAAACTTTGTGATGTCCATGGTCCCTGCCGAACTTGTGTAACGCTACTTTCTTAGTTTGCATATGATGACCTGCGTACCTCTAGTTAATTAATTTGCTTACTGTATGTTGCATCTAGTTGCTAACCCTTTCTTTTTCGGTGTTGCTCTGGTATATTTTGTTGCATATATATGATTGTACATCCTCTTCATGAACATGCATCTCTAATAGGTACCTAGTTTCTTGATGGCGAGATGGAATTGCTATGTCGTGTACAAAGGGAAGGTTCTAGGGGTGTACAACGAGTGGCATGAGTGTCAGGAGCAGGTGAATGGGTTCACGAGCACCAGCCATAAAGGCTTCAAAAGCAGACAAGAAGGAGAAGCTAGTTACTTGAGGTTCATGCTAGAGCGAGAGAGGACTCGTAACCGCCACCTCATGTACTGCATAGTTCCTCTCTTACTCATAGTGATAGCTCTTCTTGCGTATTCCTTTGTTTAGATGGATGACATTGTTGTAGTTGCAAGTATTCTAGACTTGCATGTATTGCTATTTTCGAGATGATGACAAGATACCACTTTGTGTTGGATGATGATTACGATCAGACTATTTGTATGTATATGCTATGATTACATTGTGGTCTCGCAGGCATTTGTATGTGTATCATGATGAAATTTCTATGTGCTAAAGATTCTTCTATAAAGCCTGTTCAAATACAAAACAAATATGCCGAAAAAACAAAAAACTACTTAAATTAGCAGTAGCGAGTGTATAAAAGTTAGCAGCAGCGCCGCGATAGCAGTAGCGCGTCCAGGCAAAGCGCGCTAGAGCTACTAGCAGTAGCGAGCTTCCACTAACCGCACTACTGCTACACTTGTGTAGTAGTAGCGCCGGTGACCACGCGTTACTGCTATGTGTTAGCTGTAGCGCCTTATTAGTAGCGCCACTCCCCGCGCTACTGATACACCTAAAACCCACGTTGCTCCTAGCCTTTTCCCTAGTAGTGTAAGGCCGTGTGAGTGGCCTTGTGATAATTTCTTGAGAGCAGCCGGGATTTATGAAGACTTTTATTCTTTGGCTGATAATGTGGGCCTCACTGACTTCCTCCTCGACCGGATCGAATAGTATCTCTTACTCACCAATACTTTCGTGCAAAACTTCTACTATTATACTAAGAATTCACCTCCTTCAGTAGCTTTTCATTTATATGATGAGGCTAGGGAGATGTCATTACGTAATTTTTGCGCGGTTTGCAGAATACACTTTGAGGGCAGCTTAGAGGAACCATATCATAAAGATGTGGATGGTTTTATTGATACTATTACTGTAGGGGAATCGAGGAAGGTTTTCGATGCAAAAATCACTAGCATACATTTTCCTGTTTTACGCTACTTTGCCATATTTGCTAGTCGGTGTTTAATTGGTCGCGGAAATTGTGGAAACCTCAGTGTTCCTAATATTATTATTTTGTTCCATGATTTATTTTGTGACAACTCTACTAGTATGGGTGCTATTATTGCTAAACGGTTACATCTGAATTGTACAACGGGCCCCATCTTTGGTGGTATCTATGCTGCACGCCTTGCTAAACACTTCGAGATACCTATTAGGCATTTTGAGAAAGAAGAAAAATTGTGGCCCCCTACTTTTCTAGATTATAAGATCATGGTAGCACATGAGTTTATTGTTAACAATGATGATAAGATGCTTCTATATAACCTGAGATTTAATAAGAAACACAATGAGATTATTATCTTGCCTGCACCCTCTTTGTTTGATTTAACTGCAGGCCACTACCTGTCTTGCCGGCGGCTGTTTATGCGCACCGAGGCCAGACATCAGCTCCAGAGCCTGAGCCAGAACCACCACTTGACCCTTATCGTCTATCATCTTATCAGTGGGATCCAGAGCAGATTGCCATCCATTAGTAGTACGATGACACTCCTCAGTACACCGGGGAGAGTAGCCGCGGTCCTTGTCCATAGACCAACTTAGGCCAAAAGCCTAAGCTTGGGGGAGTATGTATTTCTCACCGACATTACATTCATGTTCACACACTCATTCTAGTTGTCGGTGTTCATACTTTTTCATTGTACTATCCATGCTAGTTTAATTTATTTTGCTAGCTTTCTTCTTGTGTGTTTGATAAACCTTAAGAAAAACCAAAAAATTAGTTAGTTTACTTTCCATGCTTGTAGTAGTAATTAAAAGAAAACCCCAAAAGATTTCTCGTTATTCTTTTACTTGTTGGGAGCTTTCCCATGTAAATAGTTTTATTTCTTTTCTTTCCTTTGGGGGTCGAGGGGAGAAGACCATAATGAAAATGTTTAGTGGCTCTAATATGCATGATTGTTGATTTAACCAAGAGCCCGTATTAGCTTGTCTTGTCCCTTGAATTGAATGCATGCAGATTCCAGCTTAGTCCAATGCACGTGCACTATTATTATTATACACACTGTTCGGTCGTGCAAGTGAAGGGCAATAATGACGATATATGATGGACTGATTGAGATGATAGAAGCTAGTATGAACTCGACCTCCCTTGTTTTTGTAAATATGATTAGTTCATTGTTCCCGATTCAGCTTATTATGAATAAACATGTTTGCAATGACAATTAGAGATTATAGTTGCTTATGCCATGCTTAATTAGCTATGAGTTTATAATGGTTTACCTTGCGTGCCAACATGCTATTAAAATGGTTGTGATGTGGTATCATAGGGCGGTATCCTCCTTTGAATGATTCGAGTGACTTGACTTGGCACATGTTCACGCATGTAGTTGAAACAAAATCAACATAGCCTTCACGATATTTGTGTTCCTGGTGGATTATATCCTACTCATGCTTGCACTCGATGTTCATTAATTTTAATGCATGTTCATGACTGTTGTCGCTCTCTCAGTTGGTCGCTTCCCTGTCTTCTACTAGCCTTCAGCTATACTAAGCGGGAATAATGCTTGTGCATCCAAACTCCATAAACCCCAACGTTATTCCATATGAGTCCACCATACCTCCCTATATGCGACATCTACCTGCCGTTCCAAGTCAATTTGTATGTGCCAAACTCCAAACCTTCAAATGAAATTATGTTTTGTATGCTCGAGCAGCTCATGTATCAACTAGGGCTGTCTGTATCTTCCATGCTAGGTGGGTTATTCTCAAGAGGAGTGGACTCCGCTCCTCATTCATGAGAAAATGGATGGTAACCGGGATGCCCAGTCCCATGATAAAAAGATCAAATCAAATCAAAATAATTAAACAAAACTCCGCCAAGATTGTTGCTAGTTGGAGGCACCCGTTGTTTCGGGAAAGCCATGGATTTATGCTTGTTGGTGGTGGGGGAGTATAAACTTTACCATTCTGTTTGGGAACCGCCTATAATGTGTGTAGCATGGAAGATATCGAGATCTCATAGTTGTTATGTTGACAGTGAAAGTATACCGCTCAAATTGTTATTCATCTCTATTTCAAAATCGAGCTCTGGCACCTCTACAAATCCCTGCTTCCCTCTGTGAAGGGCCTATCTATGTACTTTCATGTTGAGTCATCACCCTCTTATTAAAAAGCACCCGCTAGAGAGCACCACTATCATTTGCATGCATTACTATTAGTTTATATTGGGTATGACTTGACTGGATCTCTTTTACCATGAATTACAATGTTTAGTCAGTCCTTGGTCTTTAAAGGTGCTTTGCATTATGCTTTGCGGTCTCAAAAAGGGCTAGCGACATATCATCTTGTTATATCATATTATGATTGTTTTGAGGAAGTGTTGTCATCCGAGTTTTATTATTATTGCTTGCTAGGTAATTATGCCATTGATATGAGTAAACATGAGACCTAAGTGTTATTGTGAATATGATTAGTTCATAATCTTAGCTGAAAACTTGAATGTTGGCATTACATATTTACAACAACAAGAGCAAACAGATTTTGTAGAAGTTTTTCTTTATCACTTCCAGTTTGTCAATTGAATTGCTTGAGGACAAGCAAAAGTTTAATCTTGGGGGAGTTGATACATCTCCGTCGTGTCTACTTTTCCAAACACTTTTTCCCTTGTTTTGGACTCTAACTTGCATGATTTGAATGGAACTAACCCAGACTGACGCTGTTTTCAGCAGAACTGTCATGGTGTTATTTTTGTGCAGAATTAAAAGTTCTCGAAATGACCTGAAAATCTACGGAGCAACTTTTCAGATTTAATAGATATACTGGCGAAAGAAATAGCGTCAGGGGGCCCACACCCTGTCCACGAGGGTGGGGGGCGCGCCCCCTCACCCTGGGCGCGCCCCCTGCCTCGTGGCCCCCCTGGACGTCCACCGACCTCAACTCCAACTCCATATATTTGCTTTCGCAGAGAAAAAAATCAGAGAGAAAGTTTCATCACATTTTACGATACGGAGCCGCCGCCAAGCCCTATTCTCTCTTGGGAGGGCTGATCTGGAGTCCGTTTAGGGCTCCGAAGAGGGGGATTCGTCGCCGTCGTCATCATCAACCATCCTCCATCACCAATTTCATGATGCTCATAGCCATGCGTGAGTAATTCCATCGTAGGCTTGCTGGACGGTGATGGGTTGGATGATATTTACCATGTAATCAAGTTAGTTTTGTTAGGGTTCCACTATGTTCTGAGATTGATGTTGCTATGACTTTGCTATGCTTAATGCTTGTCACTAGGGACAGAGTGCCATGATTTCAGATCTGAACCTATTATGTTTTCATGAATATATGTGAGTTCTTGATCCTATCTTGCAAGTCTATAGTCACCTATTATGTGTTATGATCCGACAACCCCGAAGTGACAATAATTGGGATACTTCTCGGTGATGACCATAGTTTGAGGAGTTCATGTATTCACTAAGTGCTAATGCTTTGGACCGGTACTCTATTAAAAGGATGCCCTAATATCCCTTAGTTTCCATTAGGACCCCACTGCCACGGGAGGGTAGGACAAAAGATGTCATGCAAGTTCTTTTCCATAAGCACGTATGACTATATTCGGAATACATGCCTACATTACATTTATGAGCTGGAGCTAGTTCTGTGTCACCCTATGTTATAACTATTACATGAGGAATCGCATCCGACACAATTATCCATCACTGATCCAATGCCTACGAGCTTTTCACAGATTGTGCTTTGCTTATTTACTTTATCGTTGCCACTATTACAAATACTATAAAACGGTTACTGATACTTTTGCTACCGTTACCATTACTATCATACTACGTTGCTACGGAATAGTTTGCTGCAGATACTAAGTTATCCAGGTGTGGTTGAATTGACAACTCAACTGCTAATACTTGAGAATATTCTTTGGCTCCCCTTGTGTCGAATCAATAAATTTGGGTTGAATACTCTACCCTCGAAAACTGTTGCGATCCCCTATAATTGTGGGTTATCAGTGTTGAACTGGGTTTGGTCTTTATCATTCATGTACTGAATCCATGTTGGGAGGATACGTGCATGACACCTAACGGCAACCGCTGCCACTGATACTAACTTGGCTGACTCTGTAGCATCACGTGGCATTTTTAAACCCGCCTCAAAACGGATCTCCATTCTTCCTCCTCTAGATTTAGTTAACCTTTCGAGCATTATCCTTGATGTCTGTTTCCTCTTGTGCCTAGGTGCTATAGTCCAACAACGAACATAGGAAGTGCTAGTGTACATCAAACTATGAGACTACATATAAAGAAGCATGCAACTATAACTTGACTCCAGCAACTACCTTCTTGTTGTTGTAGCTCATGAGGTTCATCTGATCTTGCCAACTCGTCTTGTGTCAAGAGTGCTTCAGAAGTAGTGTCAGGTGGCAAGGGAGCTTGGGAACATGTTGCTAGGTGAGTTGATAAATGAGTAACTCGTGCAGCTGGTGGTACCGTGGAAGGTGTTGCAACAACTAGGGCTGTCTCTGCTTGCTTGGTGGAAGCTATTGGTTTCTATTTGGCTTGTTTTGCAACTTGTGTAGCAAGGGATACCCCATTTGTACAATTTTCCGCTGGACTTTGACCTTCTATTGCACCATTAGTACCAGCAGAATCTGCATAATTGTTCTGCTTCCGCTTCCGTGTGTCCTTAGTACTAACACCATGCCCTGTCATTTTGTGTTCCTTCCTCTTTGTCTGTGCCATGTTAAGTCAAGCCGACAAGAAAAGGAATAAAAATTTAGTTCTATAGAACAAATTGATGCATGATACAAATGAACTGAACTTTGATGTTAGACAACCACATGATAGGATGATGTAATATGTATGAAAAACACGACGGCATGAGATAATCAGAACTATGATGTGTAAACTAAGTAGAAGGCATTTCACTAAATTAGAAGCAATGCAATGGAAGGTAGACACCATATGAAAGATGCTACAAATATCGCTCTGCCAAGTTAACAGTGTCTCATCATAACTGGCGTTTAAATAAATGTGAAGCAGTACAAGAAATAAATCATATGCAAGACGCAAATACCATCACAATTCACACTACTAAGTTAAAGGTCTCTCGTCATTAGTGCCATTGCATATTAACAGCTTATGATGTGTAAACTAAGCAGAAGACATTTCAACAAATTAGAAGCAATGAAAGCTAGACACCATATGTAATACGCAACGAGTATCACTCTACCAAATTAAAACTGTCTTGTCATTAGTGCCATTTCAACAAATTATTAGTACAAGCTAGAAAATAATGCGAGATGTAAACTATATCAGACTCCCAAGATAAACGTGTCTTGTGAAAAGTGATTGTTGCAGGTTACACAACAGTAGTACTTTGATGTAAGAACATGGTGTGATAGACATATATTGTATGTTCTAGAAATAGGAACACGTGTCTTATTCACAAGTATAATGTGTAAAGTAAGCAGATGGAATTCAACAAAATTAGAATCAATACAAGATAGACATCATACATAACATGCAACCACATATAAAAATGCCAAGTTAGAGGGAGCACCTGTGATGGTGCACTAGGGGAGACATGCTCATCATCAACACAGCTATGTTGAGTGTCTATGCATGTGTTGTCTTGCAAATAATCTTGGGGGGGGGGAGTAGAATCTGTAGAGGACCTCCGTTTGGAAGGAGCACCTTTATCCACTGCCTTGCCAATTTCCTTTCGCTTTATTGATTTTGAATTGTCAAGTAAAACCGACAAGAAAAAGCAATAAAAAATCACTCTTCAGAACTCATTCGTGCATGATACTGACAATGACTACTTTGATGTATGGCAAACACATGATACCAGGATGGAATATGTACGAAAAATAGGATGACATAGCATATTCACAATTGTTTTTGTAAACTAAGAAGAAGCCATTTCAAGAAATAAGAAGCAATGCAAGCTAGACACTGTATGCAACATGCAAGACAATATCATATTGCCAAGCTAAAGAAAGCACCTGGGATGCCGGTTTCGCCAGAAGACCGCCATTAGTCCCTGCCTTATTTTTTCCTTCCTATTTCTTAATTGCATTGCCTTGTCAAGTCAAACCCACAAGAAAAATGAATAAAAATTCTCTTTTCAGAACTCATTGATGCACGATGCTGACGAGCACTACTTTAACTTAAGGCGACCGGATGATAGGACGATTGAATGTGTAAGAAAAAAAACATTGCATATTCACAGCTATTATTTGTAAACTAAGTCGAATGCATTCCAACAAATTAGAAGCAAAGAAAGCTAGATACCATATGAAAGATGCAACGAATATCACTCTACCAAGTTAAATTGTGTCGTCATAAGTGCCATTTCAACAAATTAGAAGTAGTACAAGCTAGAAAAGAATGTGAGATGTAACGTAATCACACTCCCAAGTCGAACGTGTCTTATGATAAGTGATTGTTGCAGGTTACTTAACAATAGTACTGTGATGTAAGAACATGGTGTGATAGACATATGTTGTATGTTCTAGAAACGGGAACACATGTCTTATTCACAAGTGCAATGTGTAAAGTAAGCAGATGGACTTCAACAAAATTAGAAGTAATACAAGGTAGACATCATACATAATATGCAACCACATATAATAGTGCCAAGTTAGAGGGAGCACCTGTGATGGTGCACTAGGTGAGACGTGCTCATCATCACCACAACTATGTTGAGTGTCTATGTATGTGTTGTCCTGCAAATAATCTTGGGGGGGGGGGGGGTGGTGGAGTAGGATCTGTAGAGGCCCTCTGTTTGGAAGGAGCGCCTTTATCCACTGCCTTGCTAATTTCCTTCCTCTTTATTGATCCTGAAGTGACAAGTAAAACCGACAAGAAAAAGCAATAAAATTCACTCTTCAGAACTCATTCGTGCATGATACTGCCAATCACTACTTTGATGTAAGGCAAACACATGATACCAGGATGGAATATGTACGAAAAACAGGACAACATGGCATATTCACAACTGTTTGTGTAAACTAAGCAGAAGCCATTTCAACAAATAAGAAGCAATGCAGGCTAGACACCACATGAAAGATGCAACCAATATGACTCTGCCTAGTTAAAAGCATCCCATCTAAAAAGGCGTTTCAACAAATTAGAATCAGTACATGCTATAAATCATATGAAAGATGCAAGTACTATCACACTTCATATACTAAAGGTGTCTCGTCATATTGATTAATGCGGGATATAAAAAAACAATAGTTTTATGTAAGGGCATGCTTAATAGACAGATGTACTATGTACTAAAAACAGGAAGGCATGTCACATTAATAGGTATAATGTATAAACTAAGCAGAATAGCACATGCAATTTAACCTGATTGGAAGAATTACAATCTAGACACCACATGCAACATGCAACCATGTATCACGCTGCTAAGTTAGAGCAAGCACCCGCGATGCTGGTGTAGGGGAAATGTGGTCATCAACTACAGAGCTACATTCACTATATTCATCTAGCCTTGTTGTTTCTTGAGAATCATGTGGGGAGGCTGACGCTGCATTCTTTCAAAGATTGTATTTTCTCATAGTAACCCACTGGGGTGCAGTCTCATCATAAGTGATTGATGAGGGATACACAAGAACATTAGTTTAATGTAAGAACATGGTTACTAGATAGATGTACTAGTATGTACCAAAAATAGCAAGGCATGTCTTATTCGAAGGTATAATGTGTAAGCTAAGCAGATATAATTTAACCAAATTGGAAGCAATACAAGCTAGACATCCGGCTGGAGTGGTGAGCATGATCATCAAGGACCTGAGAGCCTGGTAGCAGGTAGGCTACTTCGCCACCATCGTGGCTTTTAGTTGGCTTCGAGGTGATGCCTATCTGTGCTAGGCTTGTCACTGGCTCGGCCAGTGCCCTGACTAGCTATTTGTCTTCTGGTGCTCTCGGTATGGTGGTTCATGTAAAAAATATATTTCCTTATCTCAATAAAGACCGACTTCGGCCTTTCAAATACAAGTTAGACACCATATGCAACATGCAACCACATATGCCAACGCGAAGTTAAAGCAAGCACATGGGATGGTGGTTCCACTACAAAAAAAATACACTTATGTGATGGTATGTGTTTCTCATAGTAGGTCGCATTTTTTGTCATGCATGTACATCCATGACGATTTTATGACATAATCAAGATAGTCATACCTGTGCTGTCGTAGAAGTGTTCAATGACATTACCAAAATTATCATCACGGAAGTGTCCACCTCCATGACGATAAATCGCGCGTCACAGAAGTGCTTTCGTCAAGGGTAACCGACATGTGGCATCCATCGTGATGGAACGCCGTTAAGCTATCTGGTCCAGTTTTGGATCCGATAACCCGTTAACAGCCCAGACCAATGGGGATTTTCCACATGTAAAATCATCATTGGCTGGAGGAAACACGTGTCGGCTCACCGTTGGGACAGATGTCATCCACTCATTGGACCGAAGCGCCTATGATACGGCGACACGTGGCACGACCCAACAGAGGCCCACTCCAGTGAAAAGGCCGGCCCGTTTGACTTGGTCAAAAGGTGGCAGGCCGGCCCACGAAAAGCGTGTTAACGGCATGTTAGCATATAGCCCATTTATAGCCCGCTAACACAGGGCCCGTTATGACCTCTCCGAATAAGGCCCAGTAGCATCATCTGGGCCGTCCAATATGATTTCAGCCCGTTTTAACTTACGTCCCATGTGTGGCCCATGACTTCTTTCGGCCCATATGAGGCCCTTTATAACTCTTGGCCCATTAACGGCCCGTGGTGAAACTGGCCCATAATGAACAGTGTATCACTTTCTACCCATTAACGGCCCGTTATTCCAATGGGCCGTTTCCAGCCCAAGTTATCTTTCAGCCTTCTGATGGGCCATTTATTCTTAGGCTCATTTGCAGCATTCGGTTACTTACGGCCCGTTACTGTCATTTTCTTCTTGTGGGCCAAATTCAGCCCGTCGTTACAGTCGGCCCGTTTGTGGACCGTTAATCTGTTGGGCTATTTTCATAGCATCACCAAATATGGCCTATTAACGGCCCATTACGGTCAACCCATAAAACGTACGATTTCCACTCTAGCCCGTCTACGACCCATTAAAGGCCCATACAAGGCCCATAGGTGAGTCGGCCCTTACAAGGCACATGCATCCTACGAGACATAGAAGGCCCATGGATCCTATGAGACGTAGAAGGCCCATGGATCCGACCATTGAAGGCCCATGGATCCGACGGCCCATAGAAGGCCATGGATTGGCCGTCCCATACATGGCCCATGGATCGTACAGCCCGTGGAGGGCCATGGTCACTACAACGTTTGGGCGAGTTGGCCCCCATTTGAACGATATAGCATATTCAAAGAATTATCCTACTCTATACTATCACCTCTAAAAACATACACTATACAACAAAGAGACCAAGGCATAGAAAAGTAGAATAATCCTACACTATACAATAAAGAAATTACAGCCGATTATACCCACTGGGTATTATGGTTCGGCACAGGTGATAATAAAGCATACACAAACATCAAATTACATACACTGGGAAAATACAGCTCATATATCATGGTCGCGAATCAACTTAACTCCATTTGAACTATAATCTCTTCAGAAAATAGGATTGACCAGATTCAGATAGCACAAATTTCAGTCTGCAAAATCTCCAATTCCTTCGTGGTTACCTCAGTGTCTTGTTTCATTTTTTTGACTCCTGCATCTAATACCTGCATGTCCAGTCTCAACTTGTTGATTGTACGTTGACAATCATGTACACGTTGTCTTGCCACCTCTAGTTGATGCTCGAGAACATCAGCACATTCCAATTCCAATCCATAATCATTCGGTAACGGCCATGCCGCACTGCTCGCAGATCTTTGTGTTGATGTCACTTCATCCTGAAATGTTTCTGTAAGTACACATGACTAGGGCAAAAATATAGTTACAACAGTGAAGCGAGCAAGACACTATTTTGTACTACATGGCAAAACAGGACTAACAATAATGTTACACGTCATGAAGCATAAGCAGGTGATATTTTCAAAATTATAAAAAAAGATAGTCTGTGCAGCCTGCATACAGAAATCTCTCTTAGCTCACCAGAGGAGCATGATGTTGGGGCCCAATCCAAAACACAGACAAGTTACAAATTTAGACAGCACGTTGCGAATAAGTAAGCAAGCAGTTGGCCATTCTGTAGCTCAATTAAAGTCTTAGGGAGCATAATGAACAGCAGAGGGTTTCATACAAACATACTACAGCAAGCAAAACTATGCAATCATCAGCCTAGTATAAACTAGATTGTGAGCCTCATGCAATAATAGTTGGTTAATAGACTTCAAAGCTTCAGGCACACTTCGGCAGAGTAATTAAATGGTAAGGCCTTTAATTATGTCAACTAATAGTTATACAAGTACCCAACATCAGGCATCATTCTTTGGGAATCTCATTAACTGAGGCCAAATAAAGCAATTGAAAAGAGCAAATTAACTATGCCTGAAACAAACAAGGAATTGAACTGTTGAGTTGGATACAGTGACTTACCTTAACAGGTTGAAGAGGCTCAGCGCAGCTCCTACTTCTCTTGCAAGGCTCCTTCCTAACATCTTGTACTTGGAAATCCTCAATCTTATCTTCATTGCACCCCCTCTGCAAGGTGACACAAACTAGTTACTCGTCTCCTTGGAAGATAAATATGCATACTTTCCAGTCTGTGAACACAAAAGGATGAGATTATAACAAAACAACACCACATAATGAAACATGCCGCATCTCTTGCACTTGCACACAATGAAATGAGCATTTACTATGTCTGCACTATGTAAAAACTAGGCATACCTTCGAACTGGATCTCCAGGTACTCTTGGAGAGCCTACTTTAGTGTACAGCCAAACCTTTATGTCACCTATGAGTTAGACAAGGCCCCACTACAGCAGCCCTTAGTGTTTAAATCGTTGACAAGCTCTGTTAGAGTGTTAGGTCAAGAACAACAAGTAATCAAAGCAAACAGTCCTAGTATGGCTGGCTGATGCAAACAAGCAATTGAACAGATGTGTGAGCAAATCTTACATATCAAGAAAAGAATCAAAGAAGGAGGCTTAAAGACCATCACTTGACTGACCAGATTTAAGGGGCATTTAAACATCATGTGCAACGTATGAACTAACATAAACATTACATATTCCAGATTCTACAATGGAATTGACATGTATTAGGTTATGCCATGTATGATGATGCCTAAATGTACACTATAGCAGGCAGGAGTGATTCATCATTGCATGCACAATTGAATTGCAGGTTAAGGGCCAGTTTGATTCCACCTTTTTAGGGCTTAAAAATAAGCCATAGAAGATGTAAAGTCATTTTTGAGTTATGGGCTTGGGATTAACTAATTTTGCTTTGGAGGGGGTTGTTTCGGGTAGAACCTCACTAAAAATTGAAGGGACGGGGAATAGTGAAATGACTCTGTTGTCTGCCTATATTACACTCAAAATGCAACTGCTGACGCCCATGTCACACATGACCCTCAAGTAAAAACAAACATGCAAGCGTTCATTGCCCTGCCCTCTTGCATCTCCTCTCCCCTTTCCCTCTACCTTGATCCCCTACCTGCAGCACTATGGTTCCTCAAGCGAGCCGTCGCCACTGGTCCCATCTGTCCTGGTCCTCGACGATGCTATGTCCAGCTAGGCTACATGGCCGGCGGGTAGGGGCAAATCTCCCTGGCTGCTCCTCCCTCTGGCGCCGCCCCTCATTCTCATGGTCTCCAGCAGCTGCACCACTGTGGTTCATCCAACACACTACTCTAGCGGGTGCTGCACAACTATGGTTGATGCCACACTGCGACAGAAGGCACCTTATCCCCCTCCCCTCCTCCCAGAGAATGGCCTTGAGGGGCTATTGAAGGATGAGATCATCCAACAAGGTGAGGATCTCCTCTGATTTTTTGCCAAATTTTCATTCTGATCCACTATACGATGAATTGCTATGAGCTACTTCTGCTGCTGCTATATGATGCATTGCTATGAGCTGCTACTGCTGCTGCTATATGATGAATTGCTAGGAGCTGCTGCTATATGATGAATTGCTATGAGCTGCTGCTGCTATATGATGAGTTGCTATAAGCTGCTCCTACTGCTGCTATATGACGAATTGCTATGAGCTGCTCCTGCTGCTGCTATATGATGAATTGCTATGAGCTGCTCCTGCTACTGCTATATGATGAATTGCTTTGAGCTGCTCCTGCTGCTGCTATATGATGAATTGCTATGAGCTGCTGCTGCTATATGATGAATTGCACACTGCTGCTGCTGTATGATGAGTTGCTATGAGCTGCTGTTGCTATATGATACTTTCAGGTGGTGCTGCTATATGATAATAACCAGCCACTTGGACCATCGAATTTCAATGAATAATTGTTCTTCATTTAAAAGTGGGTCATGCATTCTTCGTTTAAATTAGGCAATGGGATCTCTATGGAAAACATTGACCAAAGTAGATTGTGCCAAGTAGATGGTATCTTTGTATTTGCATTTTGAGGAAATAGTGATGGTTTGTATTCCTATCATATTAATTACTGCACTAGGTTCAATTTGTGATGTTTGTAAGTCAAATTAATTTTCATATGGGCAGCAAAATGAAAAAAATATAATGCAATCTAGACTTTCCACTGATCATACCAAAGATAAGCTGAAAACGCAATGAAAAGAACTGGTTGGCTTATTACATGGAGCTTATATTCACAGGTGCTTATTTTCTTAGGATAACTCGTAATAACTGTCCCTAAGAAACTTGGCCAATAGAACTGACATACAAATAACATGTCACGATGATTGCAATGGAGGAGTGACGTACCATAGCACACTGTATAGGCTCACCGCTGCCTCTCCTTTTTTTGCGATGTTCCATGAAATTGCCACATACATCTTGTACTTTTTCATTGTGTAACCCTATCTGCAAGTTGACACGGCTAATTTCAGACATCTCTACATGATACTACATTGCATATCCCTTGCGCATATTTAAACCACCAATTAACGATTGTGTGCGTAGCATAAACTAGCCATGACTCTGTGTGCTGGACTAGCAGGCACTCTAAGGGAGCCTAATGTAGTGCACTGGAATTCCTACATGCCACCTACGATTTTGTGTAATGTACTGCCCTTGTTCCTAAATATATGTCTTTATAGAGATTCCAGTATGGCCCACATACAGAGGTATATAGATACATTTTCAAGTGTAGATTCACTCATTTTGCTCCGTATGTAGCCTATAGTGGAATCTCTAGAAAGATTTATATTTAGGAACAGAGGTACGAGGTAGTATCATGTATGACATCTACATATCTAATTTAGCAGCCAGTAGTAGAAATCATTGTCCGCACAAAGGGGTCACCGGTCGAAAATCCTAGCAAAGCACGCTGGCAGGCACAGAACAATACAAGAGAGATAGACGCACTTACAAGATCATAGCAATGCCTCAGTCCAGGATCTTGGTTGGCCAAGCTGTTAGATCCAAAAGAAACATCGTCCTTGTAGTTTTTGCCAGCTGCATAATAGGTAATAGCGACCGGCTAGTATATTTGAAGTACATCGAGCAGGTGATGCTGGACGGGTTTAAAGGTGACAAGTACCTAGGCCGTGGAGGGTGCTTGTCATCTCTGCAGACGGTGGGAATCAGGTTAGAAACGTCAAGGGTGATGACGCTGCGCTGGCTATCGGGGCCGGTAACGAGATCTAGAATCGTCGAGTAGGGTGTTTGTGGAGTGGCTCCAGTTGGGTGGACTACGGTGTGGGCGAAGCGGATCTGTGGCTGTGGATGAGGGCATAGGTGAAGCTGCTCCGGTGGTTGGTTTAAGGATGGTATCGACGATGCAGATCTGTGGCCATGGATGGGGCATCAGAAGCTGCTCTGGTGGTTGGGTTAAGGATGGTGTCGACGATGTGGATCTGCGGCCATGGACGGGGTGTCAGAAGCTGCTCCGGTAGGTTGGATGAGGGTGCGAGGAAGCGGATCTGAGGCCATGGACTTGTGAGTTGGCAAAGCATCCCCGGTAGGGTTGAGAGTGGTATAGGCGAAGCTACTCCGGTAGGCTTGACGA
The DNA here is from genome assembly GCF_018294505.1 of Triticum aestivum. NCBI lineage: Eukaryota > Viridiplantae > Streptophyta > Magnoliopsida > Poales > Poaceae > Triticum > Triticum aestivum. Next base: position 516,486,034 of record NC_057795.1, on the reverse strand, counting down.
TGGTGTCGGCGAAGTGGCTCCGGTAGGGTTGAGGAAGGTGACGGTGAAGAGGATCAGAGGCCGTCGACGGGGGCCTCGATGGGGCGGCTCCGAGGGGTGTGGACGAAGCATCTCCGGTGGGGAGTACGAATGAGCCGCTGCCGATGCGCGGCGGTTGACGAGAGTACCGGCGAAGCAGATCCGGCGTCGTGGACAAAGCCGACACTAAATCGGCTGTGGTACAGTGGTCGATGAGGAGTCTACTTGTTTTCTAGGGGAGGTGGGAGGGGTAGATGCGGCCGTAGAAGCAGATCCGGCAAGGTGGACGCCGCTGGCAGTGAATGGGCTATGGTACGCCGGTGGATGAGTAGTCTATGGTTTCGAGAGGGGAGGGGAAAAAAGGGCGATGAAGTACGGACGGCGTGATGTAAGATGCTCTGGTGCTGTGGAGTTAGTCATTTTTGCGGGAGGGGGAGAGGAAATGGGGGTGCCGTGTAGTGGGGGGAACCAGAAGTTACCAAAGCAGCCCTGACCTATAATGTAGATGAGGGCTGTATTGTAACTGTTGGTCTCCATGCACCAATGACAAAAGGGGAATTTCGCATGCTAAAGACTAAGGTGGCCAAAATTTTAGAAGGAGGCGGAAGATTTTGCCGCCCGCGGGATCGTTCGTATCCAGTTTCAACTAATTTTGGACCATGCTAGCGGGAAGGCCATGCTAGACTATGTACAGGGGGCACGCGTCAGCAATTAATAAATGGTGTGAAGTCCACCCCAGAAAAAAGACAATAACTCGGGATGATGCGCCGATAACTTGGACATTCACACGGGCGCGGCCAATCGTACAGGTGTAGTGGTGCGTTCAGAAAAAATGTATCAAACGCTCAGCCTATGTATTTCTCGTGTAAATAGATAATTTAGTGCCATTGGTTATTTACTTTAAATATAATGCATTGACGTGTTAGTGTAGAGGCGCACAAAAAGAAATGGATATTGTAGTCTGCTACTTAAAAGTGTTACCTCATATGATTACATTGCCTCCATTTCATAAATTGCGTACCCGTTTAATTCATATACGAATATTACATATATTACTTCAAAATAGGAACTTAAATCATCCAAGCCTAATGAATTTGAATGCAAGAGTAACAATGGTGCATGTACATGATAGCTACATTGGTTGTTTGAAGAAACATCACTGTAACTTTGGCATGCACAACTGAAAAGGTTTATTTAAATAGAAAAAAATGTGATATGTGAGTGTCCAATCTTTATAGCGTTGAATCGATATTGTACCTTTGGCCACGATACAAAGTAGATATTGACTTATGTTCAAGTGATGCACGCCCACGATCGCTAGATAGTGATACGTGAATGAATTGTGCAATATCTTTCACACGCATACATATCTCATTTCCCTGTGGGCATCGGAATCACACACGCGCACTTCGTGTATCTCTCTCCCTCTGTCAAGGTTAAATTCGTCTTTCTACCCCGTCCTACAAGTCTCTCACACAGAAACACACACGCTCTCTCTGTCTAACACGCCCACCCCTTTAATTCTGCCCACCCATAGCCACTAATGTCTCAAAGTATAATAATGTCTCTCACACATATGCCTAAGGTTAACTCGAGTTCCGAAAACATATGAATACATACAATGGGATTCCAACACAGCACCTTTTGTTTTGAGATTTCTCTCTGTCTCTCTCTCTCTCTCTCACACACACACACACAAACACACACACACACACACACACACACACGCTCGCGCGTGCGCATTGTTTCTCGCTTAATTTTTTCCGGCACTTGCATGTACACCGTTTTTTATCTCCGTGATGCTTTAAGTATGCCTCGCACAAATGCTATCTACCTATCCCTTAATATAGCTAGATATGTGTCACACAAACTCCTTCTCCCTACTAGCAAGATGCCCATGCGTTGCACGAAACATCAAGATGCATTTGTATGAGTAGTTTATCTTGTGGGAGAAAAGGATGAACGAGGGAATGCCATATTTGCAAATGCGGAGAGGGGTGTGGGTATCTTTTTGCAAAATTGCCATACTTTCCTTCCTATCCGTCGGATATAAATCGGATGGCCTATATTGCAGGATGGCAAGAACACCATCATCACCAACTCTGTTTTTTATAAGAGTAGAGATATGTGAGTGTCACTGCCCCCCCCCCCCACACCCACACACCCACACTTCCCAACACCAAAGGAGTAGGGTGACACCTCGATCTTGATACTAATCTATCAACTGGCTTTTCTCTCAAACACACACACACACACAAATCGACAGCTCAGGAGTAGGGTGGCACCTCGATATTGATAATAATCTATCTACTCCTCTTTCAAACACACACACATACACACACACACTCACTAGTTGTGCCTCTGTGCCTACCGCGCACACTCTCGATACGTCTTTCTCTCCCTCCCCCCCCAACAATGAAAGCAGAAGGGTGACAACTCGATCTGATCATAATATGTCAATTGGTTTCTCTCTCAAACATTGTGTCTCGATGCCTCGCTTGGTAGCCCCCTCGATATGTAGACTTCTCACGCGTGCACATATGTAGTGACGATGACGCTGAAACCAGTGTGCCCTGTTTTTACCGGCCTCATGTGATAGTTTTCACCCTGTTTTCTGTTAATTAACAAGGCAACCTTTTCTTTGTTACTACTAGTGAATCTGAAATCATTCGGGGTAGACATAAAATATATCACTTCAACCCAATTATCGCAGCAACTATTTTAAAAGAAACTAGCTAGCTGCCCGTGCGTTGCACGAAACATCAAGATGCATTTGTATGAGTAGTTTATCTTGTGAGAGAAAAGGCTGAACAAGGGAAGGCCTTATTTGTGAACGTGGAGAGGCGTGTGGGTATATTTTTGCAACATTGCCATAGTTTCTCTCCTATCCGTTAGATATAAATCCGACGGCCTATATTGCAGGATGGCACGCACACCATCATCACCAACTCTGTTTTCTACTCCCTCCGTTCCTAAATACTCCCTCCGTCCGAAAATACTTGTCATCAAAATGGATAAAAAGAGATGTATCTAAAACTAAAATACGTCTAGATACATTTCCTTTTATCCATTTTGATGACAAGTATTTCCGGACGGAGGGAGTATTTGTCTTTTTAGAGATTTCAACAAGTGACTATGACCGGACCTTACCAACATACTCAAAAAAGTAGTCCATAATTTTGATGTTACCCTCTTTTCTTGGCGGTGCAGTGCCATCTGGATACCTCATAAATAAATCAAGGAGAAATCTGACCCCTTCCTAAAAAGACATACGAAGCAAAATGAGTGAATCTACACTCTAAAATATGTCTACATACACATCCGTATGTGGTAGTCCATTTGAAATCTGAAAAAGACAAATATTTAGGAACGAATGGAGTATAAGAGTAGACATGGAGATATATCTCCAGCATGGTCTACAACAAAAATGTGCTGGACTGGTTAGCGCCGGATGCTCGCAACGCGATGACATGAGTTCGAATTCTGTCTTTTAACTTTAGATTTTTATATTATATATTACTTATTTAATATATACTTCTTTCGCTACTGTACTGACAGTGGAACCCACAGAGTACTTAGAATACAAGATTAAGGATGGACTTGTTTCTTTTTAACTTTCTGTACGAAGTTGTAGCCACCCTGCAAGTCACGTGTACACTGTACATGCAATTAACTTTTTTAGAGGGACAATCATATAGGCAATTAACTCAAATGGATTGGATGTCACTCTATTATTTCCAGCATAAGAGCATCTCCAACGGCAGCCGGCAAATTTCCTCCCGCTTCCTTCCGCGGAGGACGACATCAAACGCCAGCGGCATACATTTTCACAACTCTAACCAACCAGATGAAATTCGTGCAAACACGGACTGATTTCATATAAGCATGAAGGATTTCGTATAAAAAAGCCAGATCTTCATATAAACATGATGGATTTCAGTACATTTACATGAACTAAGCAGTGCCAATCTGGCTCTCTTGGTATAATTAATACTCCCTCCGTCCGGAAATACTTGTCCTAGAAATGGATGTATCTAGACTTATTTTAGTTATAGATACATACAATTAATCCATTCTTAGAACAAATATTTCCCGCCAGCTGCAGAGGGAGTACATAATCTAAATGGCCGCCCATGGATCCCTTTGTCTTCCTCATGTCCGTCAGACACTTGCGGGGTCAGCGAAGGTCCTCGAAAGAGACAAAGCAGCAAATAAACCACCTGAATGCGCAGACGTCGCCTCGGCGGTGGCCTTCATGGGTCCCAAGTGGCGGAGGCCTCCCGTGTTCTACTTCTCCTCGAAGATGGGGGCGGACACGGAGAAGCCGGCCACCGGATCGCCGCTCTCCACGCATCCGACTTCTGTCTCTGCCTGCATGGCGCTGCCGCAGGCATGGGAGGCGCACCCATAGACATGGGAGGCGCAGCCACCGCAGACACTGGTGGCGTGGTACGACGCGGTAGTGACGACACCCGTACCAACATGCTCGCTGCCATGCCGATGTGGAGCAACACACCACTCCTCATCGAGCTGAACTGGAGAGGCGAGTTGCTGAACCACGCGCCTGCTTGGGGCGGCAACTGGCTCAGTCGGGCCAAGCGAGGTTCGTGAAGCACCGAGCGGCCTCGCCCGTATCCGGAGGGCTCGGCGGGCCACCCAGCCGGGTAATATGCCAGAGAATGGCTCCTCGGAAGCCATCAGAAGAGTGGAAAAATGGTGAAGGAGGAGATGGGGGGAGCGGCGGAGGGGTGCGATTCTTGCCCGCTGTCTGTCTGGCCTCGTGTAAATAGAGGGCGAACGGTAGGAGCTTGGTCGGCGTCTGGCCTCATTTAAACTGAGGGCGGACGGGAGGAGCTTGGCCGGTGTTGCGTTTAATTCCGGCCCGCTCATGAACGGACGTGTGGCCGGAGTAGGATTCTCCGTTTGCATGCGGGTGTAAAGGAGGGGTTTAATGGAGGCAAGGAGGCGTGTTCAGCCGGGCGTGTAGCGGGCGGTGCAGTACTATTCGATTTGACAGCAGTAATGAGCCATCAAATCACAAAGGCTCTCGCCTCTCGTGAAACCGACCAAGCTAGACTGCCCCGCCCTCTAGCCTTTTAAAAAATGTATACTTTTGTACAGTAGTAGTATCGATGGATTGCGCCATGGAGCAAAACTTGAAATTAAAAAAGGTGGTACATATAGAGAGCGCTCGTCGCCAAATTATGCATATAGTACTATTAAAAACGCTAGTCACAATAATGGTGTCCAGCACAACCCACCCCTCAAATAAAACTAAGCATCCTGGAATTCTTTGACAAAACTAAGCACCCTGAATTTCTTTCACAACTAAACTGCTAGCTATATGATGTTGTCCATATATATTGTATGTATATAATGTGAAGAAACGAGTGGTAGTACTATACCAACTAAAAGATGAAATGTAAGAAATACTAGTATGTACATACTGAATAGTTAAATTAACGAGAAGAAACATAACATAGTTCTGCTGGGGGGCGTCAGTACAACACACCCCTCAAATTAAAATAAGCACACCTGAAATTAAACTATGCAACTAATCCGGTAGACACTGCATTAGAACCACCATGAGGAACGACACTGCCACCTTACTCAGAGTCCTCGTCCACGTCCTCGACTTTGTCCTTGTCCCTCTTCCTCTTGGCCGATACTTCTTTGCTTGAACCGCACACTTGGCTCTTGCTCTTCATCCAACCCTTATAGATATTGAAACAAAGGTAGCCATCCATTGCAGCGTAGTGGATGTGGTCTATATCTAGTACATTCCGCTGCCATGCATAACGATGAAATGTGTATTGAGGTTTCTCCAGTTTACCGTACGAAGGATGAACCACGGCTCCTACCATGGTCAGCATTGAAGGCTAGCCACCAGAGGGCAGCAGCCGATTGTTTTGGAGGTCGAAGGGGTTTCCTACAATGAGGCCTATCCGACCCATGACTTTTTTGTCGTTCGTAAAGTCTACAGTAACGAATTTGACTAGGTTGCTCTTGAGGAAGTTCTTAAAATCCAGGCATTCCACATCGGCATGGCATATGTGGTAGACCAAGCATAAGTCATGCACGCAAACCTGGATCACGGCGGGCTTCTTCCTCTCTTCCTCCTTTAGATCCTTCTCTCGTCCCAAGACCGTGGTGTACTCAACATCTAGCCCAGCGACCCACTCATCATCTGAGTTTTCGAACATGCGTCTGAAGCGAGAAAGGCATCCTTGCACCGTCGCGGAAGAACGGGTGTAGATGACGTCGAACTCATCGGCGGTGATGGTTCTAACCTTGTAATCACTGCCAATCATGGAGATTTGGGACGCCATGGATTTTGGAGGAGGGTTAGGATTAGTGGAACTACCGTAATGTGAAAGGACGGGACGACTAGGAGCGAACCGCCATAATATTAAAGGACGTGCGGGGACGAGTAGGAGCAAACTGCCAGCGTGCGAATGGCAGGGTAGTGGCTTTCCATTCTACAATGATACGGGCTTCCGAGAGCCCTTGGATCTGAGATCGAACGGTTGCATGGCGTGATTTTAGACCTATGGGTGAATATCCTATCCTGGAGGGTTATTCTGCAAATTTTCAGCAACTTAGCATGCAACCGTTCGATCTCAGATCCAAGGGCTGCCAGCAGCCCGTATCATGGTCGTGCCTACCACGACCGTCGCGTCACTCGCACGGTCGTGCCCTTGGAGACTTGACACGGTGTGTTAGGCTATATGATTTTGGCATGTCATCACTTAGTCACTCATACTACAACAAGGTTAGCTCTAAGGTTGGCTATAAGTGTATTTTTTTACTTCTCTCTATCTATTTCTTCATACTGTAGTATTTATTGCATTTGCCAAGGAGTGACCTCTTACAATGGAATGGTGCTTTAGATGAGGTGCTAAGGGCATTAAATGGCTTAGCAATCAAGTCCCCAATGCATAGGTGCTTATTAGTTTTTTGTTGCTAAGTTTGCTTCATTTAATTAGCTATAGACTCACAATTGTCTTTTCACCTAGGTACACGCACTTAGCACCGTTTCTTCCTTGGGCCACCAAACTAGTCTCTCTCTTCTTGATTAACTTGCCATATCAGACTTTATGCCTATGTGGCAAGCTTAGCACCTGTAGGAGCAAGTAAATACAATAGTGCGCTTTACATGGCATTTTTGCATATGTGCAGGAAAGAGAGGCAAGGAAAAAGTGGACAAGTGGGCTCTCATGCAAGAGCCAGCCTTTACTACATGGTGGAGCATTGGGAGAGGCGCATGTATGGAGGTGGTCAGGAATTGGGAGACTCATGCCGGTCGTAGCGCCGCAGTTAAAATGATAATGGCAAGTCAAATCACAGGGCCCCACCTGTCCAGCATTAACTCGCTGTCAAATCACATACCCCTATGTTTGCAGAAGCATACACCCTCATCTTCTCGCATCTCTGTCAAACCGACTAGGCGGAACTGGCCCGCCTACCGCGCAGGAAAAGCCCCGCCCTCGACTTTTAAATAGTACAATTTACTCCCTCCGTCTAGGTGACCAAGGTGGAGAGGAAAACGAGAGAACTTAATTTTTATTTTCTAAGGCTGGCTGTAATGGTAGTATCATAGCTATATCATGCATGCCAACTAGGCAATTTTGATGAGGTGTCATAGAATTAAATGAAGAAAGAGAGAGTTGAGTATCATATCATGATACCGTATCATAATAAATGTTATGCTACTATGTGTTATGCATGGCTATAAATAAAGTACTACATGATACTAATATATGATACTAAGTATTATTAATATCATTGCATGCAACGAACTGACCACTCCATGTCATGTTTGATAGTCTCAAGTCATTAAAAGCATACAAGCCCCACATCTCTTATTGGTTGATTCCTCTATTTATGTCAAAAAAATAAGAAACAACATGAGTGTTAATGCACCGCGCCTATGTGTTTACTATTTGGTTTTCGTAAGATGACTTACTCACCTAGACGGAGGGAGTATTCAATTTGACAGCGGGCGCCACAGTTCCGATATGGCTTTAATGCAGACGAGGGAGGGAGTAGCGGTTCCCAAAATGTTGAATGGCCAATGCATCCTCCTTCAATTAATGCATGAGGGAAGTAATGGGAGGAGGTCCAGGAAAAGAGGCTGCACGATGTGAATGCAGCACAGTTTGCCCTCATATAAAGGCGCCCCTCCATTCCAATGCATCTACCACATCGTACGCACCTAAGCATTTTCCTAGGCACCTACACTAAGCGCAAAAGAGCTCACTCCAGACCCATGGGGGCGATGCGCGTGAGCGGCCAGCAGCTGTGCCAGATGGTCCACGATGCCGGCTGCGGCATGGCACCAAGGATCATCTCCAGACGGTGTTGGAGACCGGCTGGTGGATGCCCGCCGTTGACGCCAACTACAACTCTCAGTTGGACCAGATGATCATTGCCACCAGCAACAAGTTCGCCGTCCTCAAGAAGCTCACGGACGACATCGCCGTACTCCTCCAGCCCGCGCACCCGGGCTCCTTATTGCCTGTCATCCTAATCGGCCTCCATGGCCAGAACCTCTTTCAAGCACTGGTGGCCCTGCAACTGCCCGCCGATGCCACAAAGAATGTCTACCTTGAGGTGCGCTCGCCGTGAGGCGCCTCGCCCTGCAAGAATTCGTCGACCTACACATCCACGTGTACGAGCAAATCGTGTACATAGGCATCTACAAGGCCAGTGAGGACGCTATGATGTTGGCCTTTCTCAACCGGCTGGAAGCCTTGGATGCCTTAGCTGAGAAGCACCCAGCCCTCGCCACAAAAGCTGCCGCTCCTTAGCCGCCGATCAGTGGCCCGGCGCACTAAGTTGAGGAGGAGGAGGTCGTACGTTCATGGATCCATCTTTCTTCTTGCCTTCTATAACCACCACCGCGATTGCATCATCATGGCCTTAATTCTTATTGTGTTGTGGCATTCTCGTTCCAGTCAATACCGACATGTGCGATCCCTTTGCTTAATTATATGCATCACTGTAACTTGTACTACATCTGCCAATTTATAAGTTGTGCTTACCTTTTCCATCAACTTCATGCAATGCGCGGGCATCTTGCTAGAAACACTAGAACATGTCGGACCGCGTGTGACCAAACCGACGATGCGCCCACCTAGTACTACATACCCTGCTTATCTGGCAGAAATAGCCCCTCCCTAGCGTTTCCAATCGTTATTTCTATCTATCGATCGTGCCAAGGAGCGGAACCAAATGTTACAATTTATCCATATTTCTCTACTCCTACTTTTCCTTATAAAAGACTCAGTTGGTGATGGTGGTGTGTCTGTCATCCGTCGTTTCTGACCATTAGATATGCATCTAACGGCTATGAGGTAAGTTGTGGAATTTTTGCAACAATGGCCCACTTCTCTGCTCCAATTTGTAGAAAACCCCTTATTATCTTGAAAGCAACCACATCCCTCCCCCACCTCATCAAAACAGCATGAGAAATATATTTTGAGTGAAAAGTACTCCCTCCATTCCTAAATATTTGTCTTTCTAGAGATTTCAATATGTGACTACATACGGAGCAAAATGAGTGAATCTACACTTCAAAATATGTCTATATAATCCGTATGTGATAGTCCATTTGAAATCTCTAAAAATACAAATATTTAGGTACGGAGGGAGTAATATATTAGGAGTATTTCAAAACAAGAGTGATTTATTTCAAGTTTGTGAACAAGTACTACTATTCTACTACTTTGGATCCGTCGCAACGCAAGGGCACATTGCTAGTAAAAGGAAAAGGCCTGCCGCGTTCGCGTCGCACCCCCACACGACCGGGAATTAGGAGTACTCCACGGCCCATACTGCATGACACATAGCTTAGGGAAGGCGTGTTTCCTAGCATTTTCACTTTCATGTGGGACTGCCATTGAGCAAACCGACTATTGGCAAACTGCACCCCGCCCGCCGCCGGGTTGGAAAACAGAAACAAGGGGACGATCTAGCTATAGCACGGAAGCCAAGAAATTTGGTGTCAGATGGGGCTCGTTGATAGAGTAGGAGCATTCTGTACTAGTACTACTCCTACTAGTACCAAGTTTGTACTCCTAATATTATATTACTAGTACTACCACTATACAACTAGTAGGTACGTGCACGACACAACATCGTAGGAACAAAAAACGGGAAGATCTTGTTTTGGGTGATTTATCTTTTTTTCAATCAACGTAGTATGAATAATATGATGTGGGGGGCACCCATGAAGCTTATGTGGCTTGGTTGCATGGCTACGAAAGGTTAGAGAAAAATAAATAGATAATGTGTTTAGAGTGCACTCCACTAAATTGATATACTTTGGATCCATTGCAATGGACCGGCACATCTATATCTATACCCCCTATATAGTGTGTGAAAAACTTTGAAAGTTGGTCGTTGGATGAAGCCAATCCGACGGTACAAAGATGGCAAATCCGAGCACTACTGGCCGTTGGATATCATCCACCAGATTCTGCCACATGTATAATCTAGAAGACTCCATGGTTGAACTTAATTCATGACTAACTTTGCCACAACTAAGCTTAGGCAAAGTTATTAGTTCTTCAAAATGAGAGCCACAAGTTGGCAAGCCTAAGGGAATCTTGCCACATTTTTTGTGTGTATGTCATGTGGGGCCTTAGTGTGGCTTGCCTAAGGTGTGGCTTGAACCAAACACTCACCTAAGTTAGTCAAACTTGCCTAACCTTACGTGTGGCAATCTTTGGCAATCTTAGTGGCTGTTTGGTTCCTAGCCACACCTTGCCACACTTTGCCTTCACACCTAACCTTAGGCAAGTTTGACTAAGTTAGGTAGGTGTTTGGTTCTATCCACACCCAAGGCAAATATTTTTTATGAGCAGTGAGCCCCACATGTCATAGACATAAAGGGGCTATTTGGTTCTAGGCCTAGCATCGCCACACTTTGCCACACATTTTTGCCAAGCTTGCCTAAGGTTAGTTCATCAAAATGAGAGCCACAAGTTGGCAAGCCTAAGGGAATCTTGCCACATTTTTTATGTGTATGCCATGTGGTGCCCAAGTATGGCTTGCCTAAGTTGTGGCTTGAACCAAACACTCACCTAACTTGGTCAAACTTGCCTAACTTTACGTGTGGCAATCTTTGGCAAAGTTAGTCACAAACCAAACAGGCCCTAATAACTGTGTGGCAAGATTCCCTTAGGCAAGCCAAAGTGTGGCTAACAAAGCAACTCAACTAAGGCAAGTGTGGCAAGTGTGGAAAAAATCATGTGGCAATATATGACAAAGATAGTCCCAATTCAAACAGCCCTACTAACCAAACAACCCCTAACCTTAGGCAAGTTTGGCAACATTGTATGATAAAGTGTGTCATTGCTAGGCCTAAAACCAAACAACCCCTGTGTCTGCCACAAAAAATGGGGCTAACAAAATGGGCACCACAAGTGTGGCAAGATTTGGCAAGAAGTTGAGTCTATGACATGTGGACCATGTAGCTAGAAAAGTGTGGCAAGCCACAAGTGTAGCAATGAACCAAAAACATCCCTAAGATATTGTGGCATGCCTAAGCTTAGGCATGGAAACCTTAGGCTACAAACTAAACATCTATATATCTATACCCCTATATAGTGTGTGAATAACTTTGAAAGTTGGTCGTTGGATGAAGCCAATCCGATGGTACAAAGATCGCAAATCCGAGCACTACTTGCCATTGGATATGATCTACATTCCACCAGATTTTGCCACATGTAGAATCTAGAAAACTCCAGATGTAGAAGTATAATGCACAAACAACCAGAATCTCATGCGTGCAATGCACGTGTACCTTACTAGTACTAATTTGTAGTAGTAAGAAACAAATTCCGATTTTGGCACTATCTCATACTGCGGGAGCACCACAAGGCCTGCCGCAGGAGTTACATTTCCCTCTCGAGGCCCACGGGACCGAACTTCAGTGGCTTAGTGCCCGGCCTATGAGTCAATGACATGCGGACCTTAAATGCAGCTGGCCCACATGTCATTCTCATGGTGGTGGCATGGTTTCGACTCACTCGTTCAAGATGAACTGGCCGGTGGTGGCATGGCCGTGGCGTGGGTGCCACAGCTGGGCGTTGGGGCGTTATGAGGCATAGAAGGCCACACCGCCGGGTACTACCTATAGTACAGAAATACTCCAGCTGAGGATTGATGCCCGAGACGAAATGTGTCACAACCGCTGGATGAAAATTTGATGGTGCGGGAGTACAGATCGGAGCACAGCAGCGGAGCAGGCAAACCGCGTCCAATTGGGTGTGTCTGTGGTAGAAAGTTGATGGTCAGCGCAGTTCAGCTGGCCTGCATGTCATGCACACAATGGCAGAGGAGCGGTGGGGCCGAAAGGGATGAGGGGCACGTCGGGGGGATGAGGATCCCCAGATGCGAACAATCCTACCATTCTGTCACTGACATGTGGGACCCCCAAGCATGGGTCCCACCTATCAATGAAGGAAAGGCAGGGCAAGGCAGTGATAGCCACGTCAGAGGATCCATGTCCACATTGGGGGACATCGTGCCATGGGTTGGAGCGGCATCGTGGGAATCGCGTGTGGGTGTGGCAGTGGTAGAAATAAGAAACGTGATGGTCGCCGTGGTTCAACTTCTATGGACAAGCTGTCATGTGTGCTGACACATGTATATCAAAAATATTGTGTTCATATTTCAAGCACGTGAACAAGTATTATTCTACTACTTTCGATCCATTGCAACGCACGGGCCAGCACATTGGTAGTAGTAGTGTCTATCTCTATCTCTATAGGCCTTCCCTCATTCATCCTTTTCTCTCACAAGATAAACTACTCATACAAATGCATCTTGATGTTCCATGGAACACACGAGGATGTTTCCTTGGGGGTCTCTCCAGCGCGGCGTGGTCGTAGTTGCAAGTTGACGCCCCTTGAGATGCCGACATTGAGGGGCACTCGGATTTCCTTTGATGAGCAGGTAAGATGAGTTTGATCGTGTAGTAAATGCATTCTAAAGACTTCTTCCGTGTCCATTTCCTAATTCTCCCCCTGCCCACTTTTTCACAGGTTAGGCTCGATGCGAGTGGAGATTGGCTTGCATATGTACGGGAGGGTACCAACATCAATTTGCACAACATTTACAACGGTGACACCGTTCCCGTAGAACCTTTGTCCAACATTAGGATCAGCCATGCAACGGGCCACCGCATGAATTGGTACGATGGAACCACGGTGAGATTGAATAAGATAGCACGAACCTTGCACATGGCAGTCAAAGGCGGACCATGCTGTCTGCGGCCGATTTGTTGCCGTACGAGTATGAAGACGATGTGCTCCTTTCTAACCGCATCCTTGCGGTGACAAACCAAGGGACTTATTTTGTATGGGACACATCCTAAGATATACTCCCTCTATCCCAGTTTATTTGTTTTGAATCTTTTCATTTTATAAGTTTCAAATTCAAATTTAGAGCTCCCCATCACATGTTGAGATTACAATGTCCATTAAATCATTTCGTGCATGTATAGTAAAGAAACAAATCTCGAGTTTAGCACGAGATCGTGCAGCGGTAGCATCAACAAGCCCTGGCGCAGGAGTTACATTTCCCTCTCAGGGCCGTCGGGACCGAGCTTAAGCGCCTTACTACACCTACCTTTGAGTCAATAACATGTGGACTCGATAGGTGACTGGTCCACATGTAATGCTCCCAAAGGCAGAGGGGCGGTGGGGCCAAGAGGGGTGAGCCGTAGGTCGGGGGACGTGTGGTGTCATGGGTTCGAGCGGCATCGTGGTAATCGCATGTGGCTGTGGTAGAAACTTGATGCTCGCCGCATTTTAGGTGCCCCACATGTCATGCACACAAAGGCAGAGGGACGGTGCAGCCGAGAGGGGTGAGGCGCACGTCGGGGGACGTGGTGCCGTGGGTTGGAGCGGCGTCATGGGAATCGCGAGATGAAACGTGATGGTCGCCGTAGTTGAACTTCCATGGAAAAGCTGTCATGTCTATGGACACATGCAGTGCATACCGATCACTGGAAGGAGTAGCAGAGAAAGCTATATATGCGGATAAATAGTTCCTTATCGTCAAGCGGACCCATGCTACTACTTTGTTCCAAAGACATGCACACCATCGAAATAGTCCATCTATATCAATATACACCGAGAGGGAATAATTTTTTTTACAAGAGAGGAAATAGTTCATCCATCCATAATGCCCTCCTGCTGGTGCAGCCTTTTCTTCTTCTTCTTCTTCTTCTTCTTCTTCTTCTTCTTCTTCTTCTTCTTCTTCTTCTTCTTCTTCTTCTTCTTCTTCTTCTTCTTGTTCTCATTTTCTGTGGGAGACGGCTTCGCAACAAGCTCTTTAGACCTTGCAGCTATCTCGAAACTCACACGGGCATCGAGGGTAGCATATTTTATCTGCTCGTACGTCAAGGGATAATTCTCCCATCCAGATGACCTTAATGCCACCGTCTCGTCACCCTTCTGAAGATTTGTACCGAGCACAAAATTTGCTACGTTGAATAGGGATGGTGTCTGTTTATCACAATCTTCTACAAGAATTTTTATTCTAGTTTGTAGGTCAGCGATGCTTTTCAAATCAAGGTTGTACGGCTCCTGCTTCTGTTTGTCCCCTTCGATGGCTGCCCCACAGAAGTATACGTCCTCCTGAGACAAGAAACCATGAAGCTTACCTGGTATGGAGGGCGAGTGTATGATGTGGTACACCAAAACATCATCTTCGAGGCACAGCTGAAGGACGGTGGCGCGTTGGATCTTCCCAGTGGCACACTCCATGTACTCTGCGTCGAGATCGATAACCCTCGTCTCTACCGTTTCGAGGGAGTTGGATACATTGTTGATCCACTGCCAAACAACCCTTGGGTGGACAGTGACGGTGGCAACTATGCTCAACGAGCCTTCGACGAGGACATGTTGGACGCTAAAAACCTGCATCTCGATCTCTTTCGGCATTTGGAACTGCTGGAATAGAGGGCTATGGTTTGGAGAATTAGGATTAGATGGCTAGTCTAACTGAAGTAGTAGATGATTATTTAAAGAGGTTAAAACAATGTGAACGCAGTGGGGTTTGGATGCAAATGAATACGAAGGGGAGGTGAAGAAGCCGAGGAAAATTGGTTCCTGATGGAGAAGTAAATGGGAGAAGTGGCATGCAAGCAGTTGATTAGACGGCTAGGTAGACTAAACAAAAATGCTATGCAGGTAGACTGATGATTCGTACATGTTCGTGTATCTACCCATCCTTCTTGATAGGTGGGACCTATGCAAACAGATAAGTGGCATGCAAGCACAGGGTGCGCCCTCTGCCGCCGACGGACCCGCGCCGCCCCGTTCTGCCGAAACCAGCCAGCACGCCCGATCTAGCCAAGGTTAGATGCTAAACAGAGCCCGTGGACCTCCACGTCGATGATCAACCGCCTAATCTCCCCGACCAAGCACTGCACCGCTGTAACCATCGCCGGAGATCCCCGTTCCCGGCCACCGCCTTGGATCGCCTATAAAATGGAGCCCCGAGCTACGTAGGTACTCTCCGATCATCCTAACTCACCGTGGATCGCCGCCGGCGACCACCGCAGCTCTCGTGCACCGACGAGCCCTGTTTCTCGCCTTTGAAAATTTAAACCTGACGGGTGGGACCCCCTTGTCAGTGTTTTGTCTTTTTCGAATCATTTTCTGTTTTATCAGTTGACCCCCTGGAAACATTCTGTTTCATTACAGATAAGTCCCTAGTTTTAAAACCTTTATAACTTTTAAACAGAAACTGATTTTTGATTGATTCTTTTTCTGTCATCTTTATTTTTCTGTCTAGTTTTTTGTCATTTTTATTTGAAAAATATTTGGAACACTTTTCTGTGCACTCGCAGTATTTATGTTAAGTACGTATTTTTCTTATACCATAGATACCAGAGGAGGTGACGGAGCCGCGAACTTCGCCAAGTTAGACTCCGACTACACCAAACCAGGCAAGCATGTTTGAACTTTTGATATGATGAGTGTTTGTCGCATGTTTGCATTTAGTAGTTTCATGGCATGTTTATGAGCATTTCGTTAAATGTTATATTTCGTGCAAAGATGAGGCAAGTGAGTTTCGGAAATCCATACGTTGTTGGATGTAAGTTTGCATGGCCATGTGATGGCATGAGAATGGGTAAGATGGCAGTGTTGTAGCATGCCAGTCTTATGCCAGACCATTTGACTTCAGTATCAACGTGAATCAAGTCACGTTCCCATGCGTTTCCCTTCTCGTACTACCACATGTTTTCCGCAAGGAATATGGCTTAGTAAGTTGCAAACCACTTTCCTGGTACACACCAAATAGAGAGGCCGTAATGAGGGTTCCATGGCCCTGGATTAAAGCCCGTCATCCGGTCAGGGGGCATGGGTGTTTCCGGTTGGTTACGAGAGGGGGGCACCCCTTAGAGCGCGCGTATAGAAATTTGATCCCATGCTATTCGAGGTTGTGATCTCCCCGTCTCAAAGTTTTTCTTGGACGTTGTCTAGGGTGATTCCTGGCATCGTGAGGTGGAATGGGTATGTACTGGTTAGATGTGTTTCTACTGAAATACCATAAACGGAACTAGTCCTTCAGGACTACGGAAATCCGTTGGCAGTGGACAATTAGTACAAACTCTGCAGAGTTGAAAATCCTTTGAATCATCTTGTACATGTCCAAGTACTGAGTTCATCTTATCTTGTCAAATATCAGTCCCAGTGACAACACTCCGGTGAGCCACATGAGTGTTAAGTCCGGTTAAAAGTTTATTCTTGTGGATGGACTAACCTGTTATTTACTTTTGATATAAGCCCTTTCTGCGATGTCGCTCAGACGTCCGACTATGGCACACACTTGTTATTTACTTTTGATATAAGCCCTTTCTGTGATGTCGCTCAGATGTCCGATTATGGCACGCTTGTTATTTACTTTTGATATAAGCCCTTTCTGTGATGTCGCTCAGACGTCCGACTGTGGCACACTTGTTATTTACTTTTGATATAAGCCCTTTCTGTGATGTGGCTCAGACATCCGACTGTGGCATGCTTGTCATTTACTTTTCGATATAAGCCCTTTATGTGGTGTCACTTAGACGCCCGACTACGGCATGATTATTTATTTACCTTTCGAGGCGTCACTCCAGACACCCGATCGGTCTTCAGTTGTTTGTTGGGATTTCGGAGGACTACCGCCCGACTTCCTTTTTACTTATCATGTCGTGCAAATATTTATTATTTGAATGAGCATTATTATTTTTGCTCATAACACATTCATGCATGCATTTATTATATCTTTCGTCCGAACTGTCTTGCAAGTACTTTCAAAGTACTCACCTAGCTTGTTGATTTGGCCAGATGTTGATGAAGGCGATCTCATGGATGAAGAGTTCGATAGCGAGTCCGACGCCTAGAGGAGTCCCAGTCAGTCCCGTGCGATCCTGGTATTGGTCACTATATTATATCCGCTTCCGCTACCCAGAAATAAATTCATCGAGCCTCACCTCGACGCTCGTTGAGCTGCCAGTTTAGGAGTCAAGTTATCCACCACCACTATTATCTCGAGCTAGTAGCATGCCACCACACCCCTGTGTCATAACCGCCCTTATGTACAATATTGGCGTGCTTGTAATAAATTGTTGAGAAACCTCAGCTCAACCCTGTAATATATTTGATGCTACTGGTCTTCTGTATTCAAGTATTTGTCTACCAGTAAGGATAACTCTTCCTATACTGGAATCAAGAGATCAATTTCTCAATAAGTATTTTATTGAAAAAGCGGTCGTGACAATGCTCCTGCCTCCCGTGGCTGGCTGTGCTGCCGCGGAAGCCTCACCGCCCCTACTATTCCCACCGCTGGCCAGGCCCTACAGCGACGGAAGCCTCACACCGCAACCGAACTAGTGAACCCTCGTACTCCTCTCCGCGTGGACTTCCACTGCCGCGTCTTCCCCGGCTCCACGTCGTCCCCTTCCTAGGCCTCGCCGTCGTCCATCGCCCGACGTGGTCAAAATGGTCAAGGAACGACTTCCATCGGACGTGGACTGTACGTGGAGAGGCTGACAGCTGGGTCCGCGGCCACAGCCAGGAAGTGCCTCCTTATTACACGGAAAATAATGATTGCTCCACCTGACAGCAGGGACTATAGGATCGAAAGTAAGTCTAGAGGGGAGGGGGGTGATTAGACTACATGACCAAATAAAAATCTAGCCTTTTCCCAATTTTAGTTCTTAGCAGATTTTAGCAACTTAGCACAAGTCAAGCAATCAACCTACACATGCAATTCTAAGAGTATAGCAGTGGAATGTAATACAATTGCATATGAAGGTAAAGGGAGGAGTTTGAGGAAGCAAACGCAATGTTGACATGGAGACTTTTTTGCCGTGGTTCCGATAGGTGGTGCTATCGTACATCCACGTTGATGGAGCTTCAACCCATGAAGGGTAACGGTTGCGCGAGTCCACGGAGGGCTCCACCCACGAAGAAGCAACCTTGTTTATCCCACCATGGCCATCGCCCACGAAGGACTTGCCTAACTAGGGTAGATCTTCACGAAGTAGGCGATCTCCTTGCCCTTACAAACTCCTTCGTTCAACTCCACAATCTTGTCGGAGGCTCCCAAGTGACACCTAGCCAATCTAGGAGACACCACTCTCCAAGAAGTAACAAATGGTGTGTTGATGATGAACTCCTTGCTCTTGTGCTTCAAATGATAGTCTCCCCAACACTCAACTCTCTCTCACAGGATTTGGATTTGGTGGAAAGAAGATGTGAGTGGAAAGCAACTTGGGGAAGGCTAGAGATCAAGATTTATGTGGTAGGAATGGAAAATCTTGACCTCAACACAAGTGTAGGTGGTTCTCTCTCACAAAACGTATGTTGGAAGTGTAAGCATGTTCTGATGGCTCTCTCAATGAATGAAGAAATGGGTGGAGGGGTATATATAGCCTCCACACAAATTCTAACCGTTACACACAAATTACCAAACTCGGTGGGACCAAATCGTGAAACTCGGTTGGACCGATTTAGTAAATGATGTGACCATTAGGAATTTTGGTGGGACTGACATGTCAACTCGGTGGGACCGATATGGTTAGGGTTAGGGCATAACGTAATCTCGGTGAGACCGATTACACAAACTCAGTGAGACCGATTTTGGTAATAGACACACATAGAGTTGGTCAGGCAAACTCGGTGGGACCAATTCGCTCATCTCGGTTGGACCAAAACATTACGAAAGGGAAATAGTGAGTTTGCATTGCAGTCTCGGTGGGACCGATCGCTCATCTCGGTTTGACCGAAACGTTACAAAGGGAAGCGGAGAGATTACAATCCCATCTCGGTGAGACCGAGATCCCTATCGGTGAGACCAAAAAGACTAGGTTTTATGGCACTAGCTATGTCAATAGAACTCGATGGCGCAAGATATAGAGATTCGATAGGGTCGAGTTTGACTTTTGGTTTGGGACAAATGTGGATGTGAGAAAGTAGTTGAGGGTTTTTGGAGCATATCACTAAACACTTTGAGCAAGAAACTCATTAAGAAACACCTCATCCCCTCTTGATAGTATTGGCTTTTCTTATAGACTCAATGTGATCTTGGATCACTAAAATGGAAAATGTTTAGTCTTGTGCTTTGAGCTTGAGCCAATCCTTTTGTCCTTAGCATTTTGAGGGTCCGCTTTTCTCATCCATGCCATGCCAATCATTGAGGTTTCCTGAAATATTTATCTTGAAATAGCATTAGCTCAATGAGCTATATGTTGTTAGGAATTACCAAAACCACCTAGGGATAGTTGCACTTTCAACCTCCCTCTTTTTTGTAATTGATGGCAACATATAGATCAAAGATTCGACAGATGATAATAAGATTGAAAAACATCGTCGCTTTGAGAAGTATGTGATAAGCAAGAGCTCCCCCTAAATTTGTGCACTATTTAAAATTAGCTTTGGACTGCAAATGCACAATGTGTTAGGATCATGGGCCACTCTTTCATGTCACATACATCTTGGTGGAGCGCTCAAAATTATAATAATTGAACACATGCACTCATCACCAAGCAAAGTGAATGATCATATAAGGATATAAGAGATTATAACATCCAACAAGTATTAAAGGTAGCATATTATCAAACACATGATCATCAAAGTATCTCACAAAAGGCATAGTGTATCAAGAAAACACACAATAAAGAAGTTCAACCACCAAAAAACAAGAGAGATGAAAAGCAACACTCTCTCTCGAAGCCTATGATCTATACATTTTTCTCCCCCTTTGGCAACAAGTTACCAAAAAGTTCAAAAATGCATAGTGCTAAACGGCTCACAGGCTTGGTCTTCATGGGGTGGTGTAGAGATGACTCCAAGGACGAAAGCGTATGTAGATGTAGCTGGAGCTGGTGGAGTGGCTGCTGGAGCTAGTGGCACTAAAGCTGTAGCTGCAGGTGCAAATGATGTAGCTCTAGTGTCTGGAACAAGCATTGCAGCATATCTTTGTCCTCTGGGCACTCTAGCAAAAGCATTTGTAGTAGACTTGCCCTTCTTCTCCTCCACATCCTCCTGAATTGCTCAACTGCAGTTTGGATCTTAGTGACCTTCACATCAAGAGCATAGAATTTCTGCTCAATGATCCTCTCCAAACTCTCCTAGTTTTGAGTCAGGGTGGCCAAGCCCTTCTCAATTCTCAAGGTGGAGGCAATTAGATAGCCAAGCTGATCTTACTTGCTCTTCAGGAATACTTGAGATGCATCTTTAGCAGTTGGCATCTTTGCAGCTTTCTTTGCCCTTGCCTTCTCTCTCTTCTCATGTGCTTGCACAGATGATGGTTCCTCCTCATTCATCTCAACTGTGTTATCTTCAAACTCAGGATACAAGGGTAGATGCTCCTTATCCAATAGATATGTCCCTGTGCCCTTCTTTGAGTTGATGAGCTCCTGAATGTGTGGAGCATACCCACAACTTCTCTTCTGATCAGCTGCTGTTCTCTTGATTGTTTCCACAATCAGACTCATGACTTTGAATATTTTAGGCACATCAAACAAATGCAGCAAGTTGATAGCATGTCCTCTGATCATCTTGTGATCTCCTAACTTGGGTAGCAATGTGTGCCTAAGGATCAAGTTGATTGTAGGCAGACCAGACAACAAGAAGTGTACAGATCCAAGCTTGTGAGTTTCCAAAGCTTTATCTGGGATCTCTTCTTCTTAGCATAAACATCCAAGTCATCTTCATTTTCTTTTGGAGCATTGATCAACTGAGCCCATTCCACAACAGTGCATTGGTACCTAGTACCTTCAGACATCCAGATGATCTTCCCATATGGGTAGAAGTGAGTTGTGGAGTAAAATTGCATGATGAGCTCATCATTCCACTTGGTGAGCTTCTGGACAACAAATTCAGCAACTCCACGTGATTTGAAGCTGTCATATACTCCTGGATAGTGACCTTCATTCTTCTTGATGTACTCCCAATTGATCCTTCTCATGTCACACACAATGGGCTTCTTGTCAAGCAAAATTGTCTCATAAAAATCTTGTTGCTCCTTTGTGTGAAATCTGTAGTCAACTATTGTCCTTCTCCTCACAGCATATGGATCTGACTGTCTCCACAATCTCAGTCCAGCATCCTTTCTGATGTGCATGTCTTCAGCTACTGGATGAGCATGGTCAGGAATCTTGGGCTTCAACTTCCTCAAAACAAGTGAATCATCTTCTTCTTCAGCAGCTTAAGGCACTGGGGCCTTGTTCTTTTCTGCAGTAGGTATACTTCTAGTGTTCCTCTTGGGTTTAGGCTTTGGAGCTGGAGCAGCAGCCTTGGGAGCAGCTTTGGGCTTAGATGGAGCAGCCCCTGACTTAATTGCATCTCCCATGAGCTTCTGAGCTTTAGGAGCTGGTGCAGCATCCTCTTCCTATTCTTCATCAGAATCTCTCCTCATAGAGGGCTTGCCAAGAACTTTGGCAGTAGTGGTTCTCACCCTCTTCTTCTTCTTATCTTCACCAGCTGCTTATCCTTCAGACTCAATGGTGAACTTCATAGTTTCAGCTGTGGCAACCTTCTTGGGTTTGAATGTGGGCACTCTCCTGGTAGGTGCCTTCTTGTTCATGCCTCGCTTTGTGGTAGCAGCTGTGCCATACTCCTTTTTAGTACCTTCTTCTTCGAGGTGGCCTCATCCTCAAAAGCAATGTAGTCCTCATCTTTAGAATCTGAGGTTTTCTTCTTCCTTGTCCTGGTAGCTGCCTTTGGCAAGTTGTTGGGAGTGCTCCTGCTACCCTCATCATAGCTGCTTGAGGGACTAGTGCCCTCACTCATCTGAGCTTGTTCCTCTGACTTGTTCTGGCTATCACTTTGATCGGACATCTTCAGGCAAACTCACTGACAGTAGACCCTGTGAATAGATATAGATGAGGTAGAGTAGATGAGCATCACAAAGTATAGAGGTTTTTGCAAAACAATCGAGTCAAAAACTTAGTTTTAGTTTTCCACAGAAAACATTTCGAAGCTACTGATTTGTAAAATTGATGATACCAAAGCAGTTTTTGGAACCTAAACTAGTGAACTCGGTCAGAATGAGTCACTGTTTGGTGGCACCGAGACTGCTAGGGTTTCACAGATAATCGATCACGGTCACACCGATTTGCAATTCTCGGTCCGACCAAAAATCACATGTGCAAAGGCTTAAGCCAAATCGGTGAGACCGATTTCTACAACTCGGTCGGTCCAAGATGATTTCGGCGGAAACCTAACCCTAAATTTTCAAATCAAATATAATCTACAGAATGCTTTCGCTAGACAGGAAGATTTCATACGTGGGAGGAATCATGGGAAAACAATGTGCTAGGAATCGGAGTTAAAGAATAGAACAAAGTTTCAAGTTCATACCCTAACTCGGCGGTGAACTTGCAACGGCGGCAACGGCGGGGCAGAATGCCGTTGACGGCGGTGGAGACCAGCGGTGGGAGGTCACTGGCGGCGTGAGGACGATCCGGAGACCCGAAGAGGCAGAGCAGGCTACGCGCGGGAGAAGAGTTTTGAAAAAATTTCCAAATTTTGACCCGTGAGTATATTTAGCCTGACCCTGTTGGTGTGACCGAGTGGAACAACTCGGTGGCACCGAGATGAAAAACTGCGAGCAATTACTGCAACTCAGTGTGACCGAAACGTTCTAATTGGTTGCATCGAGAATGAAAACCTAGATCAACTTAGTGATCTCGGTATGACTGAAAGGGTGAATCGGTCAGCCCGAAATGCACAAAGAGGTTTTGGAAGCTTAAGTCTATGACGAATCGGGGACTCCGAGTGCTCCTCACACATAGTGGTTCGAATCTGACTTGATCAAACTTTGTGATGTAGCATAAATAGAACTTGAGACAAGAAAAACATAGATAGCTGGAGAGGGTTCTTAGCCATTCTTGTCCATCCACTTGGCAAAAGAAAAGAAACCAAACAATCAAAACAACAAGTGGATGTCATCAAATGAGTAAAATATGCAACCAACATGCTCACACAATAAAATGGCAAATGAAATATGTGGCAAATCATGCACAAACAGCTCTAGCATCTATCAAACAATTGGCGATGACTAGGTCATCTATATATGAGTATATTGACTTAGGAGTCAAATGAGAACATTTGATCATAGGTCATACTCATCGTTTAAGCACAAGTGGGGTTACCACTTTTACATAAAGCATTGTTGTGTTCACACCATTAGAGTTGCTTTAGCTCAATTCTTAGAGTAAAGCTCCCCCCTAGATGTGAGATCCCCCCTAACAGGGATGAACTAACCTTGGGTTTTGTCGATGATGACTTCATGTAGATGTTCAAGATGTGGATGCTCAATGTTGATGAAGATCATTTGGAGCAATCCATTGGAGTGAGTTGCACTTTCAATACCTAGACGGGTTAGTCCCACAAGGAACAAACAAGGATATCCATAGACATAGAGTTTATGCACACACAAGATGATGTCCATGAAAGCAATAGGTTACCTTGTCCCTTGTCTTACCAACAAGAGGGTTTGTGACTCCTTGAACTAGTGCAAGATGTGGAAGTTGATTGCACTTGTCCTTGACAAAATGATATGAGTGAAGTATGTTGGCAGAGTCACCCTCAAGAACTCTCTAATTCTTCTTCTTTGGGATCCACATCATCTTGATGGGATTCCTTGGAGTTGTAGTTGTACTTGTTGAAGTTGAACTTGATGTAGTCTTGGGAACCCACTTAACCACGCCTTAGGAGCTTCTTCAAATGCATCAATCTCCTCTTGAAGCTTGTCCTTGCCTTTTTGCTTGTGGTCTTGTGGTGGAAGATCATCTTGAGCTTGTGTACCTTTGAAAGAAGTAGGATCATACTTCTCTTGTTGAGGAACAAACTTCGTCTTGGGGTATTGATCTACTTCCCACTCAACTCCATTGGCATTGAACTTTCGTTCAAAACCAACACCTTGATTCTTCCGGTGCCGTCCTTGCACTACAAGGAAAAGGGTTATAGATAATATGGACATTAATGGAGCACCACATATGTGGTGTGCCACTACTATATACTAGTGGCGCACCACATATAGGTACGCCATTAAACTCCAAATACTAATGGCGCACCACACCCTCGGTGCACCACTAGTAACAAATTTTTTTAATTTTTTTCAAAACTAGTAATGGCGCACCAGGGTATAGTGCGCCATTACTAGTTAAACTAGTAATGGTGCACCACACCCTCGGTGCGCCACTACTAACAATTTTTTTTCTATTTTCAAAACTAGTAATGGCGCACCGCACCCTCGGTGCACCACTACTAGCAAATCTTTTTTTAAAGTTAGTAATGGTGCACCGTGGGTGTGGTGCGCCATTACTAGTTTTAACTAGTAATGGTGCACCACACCCACGGTGCGCCATTACTAAATTTGACCAAAAATTCCACCGAACGCACCCACCCTGTGGACTGCCTTTTCAGTTTCAAAAAAATATAAAAGAAAATGTCAAAAAAATAAAAAAAATAAGTTTCCAATGTGATATGTGGTCTAGTTGTTGGGAAAAGTTACAAATATGAGTTTCGACTTTATTTGCAAAATCTCTCTGGAATTTGTAAAATGGGCATAACTTTTGCATATGAACTCAGATTAAAAAGTTTTTTATATGAAAATTCATCTACTCAAAAAGTTATATCTAAATTTAACTTGTGGAACCCCGTTAAACATTTTCAAAATCCGCAAAAACCTAACAGAAAAAAGTTACGTGGCTTTTAAGATCTAGAGGGGGAAAATGGAAAAAAAATTCAAACTTACTAGTGGCGCACCACTAGTAACAGAAAAAAATTAGTTTCAATTTTTTTTGGAAAAAATATTCAGAATATGATATGTAATATGAATGAAAGTTTGAAATATTTTTTCAAAATTTCATCACACTCATGAACATGAACAAAGTGCTAAAGATCAACAAGGTTTAATAGGATTGATATGTTAGATATATCAACAAGTGTCTGTTAAGTGAGCTGGTGTTGGGGTTGGATAGAACTTTGAAGTTAAGCGTGCTTGGTCTGGAGTAGTGTGAGGATGGGTGACCTTTCGGGAAGTTTGACCATGGAGTGCGATTTGACTTGAGATTAAGCCATAGTGACCCGAGATTAAGAAAAAAATGAAAAAAAAATTTGAAATTTTTTTTGGAAAAAAATTGTTAGTAATGGCGCACTTCTATGTGGTGCGCCATTACTAAGTCAGATAGTAATGGCGCACCTCTAGGCATACTAATGGCGCACTATAGGTGCGCCATTAGTATCTGGTACACTAATGGCGCACCAGTGGTGCGCCATTAGTAAAAAAAATCTAATGGCGTGATGCTAGTGGCGCACCTATAGTGAGCCATTAGTAGCCAAAATAGGTGCGCCACTAGTAGACCTTTTTCTAGTAGTGTTGCTTACATACAATTTTCTCGAATTGCTTACTTTCGGCAAGGCTCTTGTAAACACCTTTCTCTATAATTCCCTTGAATAAGCTATTTTCTTGCTCAAGTGTAACTTGGCTAAGAGAATCATTAGTGGAATCAAGATAATTACTAGAAGCAACAACATTGGATTTAGCATGATTATTGTTACTACTATAAGAAGAATCTTTCTTGTTCTTGTTACTAGACTTGACTTGTGGCATGTAAGTAGATATGAGTAAATGCTTGGCAATGTAAGAAGAAATTTTCTTGCGAAGATCATCATTGATTGCCTTTAAAAACTCATGCTCTTGCTCAAGGTTGAGCTTTTCAAAGCGTAACTTCTCACGAGTCTTTAAAATTTCTCGATGATCTGCCAAGATAGTTTCATGAGCTAACTTAAGAGTGTTTAGTTCTTTAGTTAGGCGCTCAATCTTCTCCTTTTCATCGTCATTCGTTTTATCTTGATTAGCATGATTTTTTTACGTTTCATCGTAGTATTCATCACTAGAGTTGTCAACAAGTAAATCATCATCACATAACAAGTCATCTTCATCACTATTGAAATCAACATACTCGGGGTGTGATACCTTTGGGCCTTTAGCCATGAAGCATCTTCCAATTTCTTCATTTGGTGAGTCAAATATGTCGTAGGAGTTGGTTGACACAAGTGCTAGACCGACAACACCTTCATCTTGAGTATATTCGGAGTCGGAGTGATAGCTTGTCTCGGAGTGATTGTCGAAGTCGGAGCCGGATACCCATTCACCAACATGAGCTTGATGTCTTTGTTTTGTGTAGATCCTTGATGACTTGTCCTTCCTTTACGAATCCTTGCTTCTCCGGGATGTTCTTTGTTCAGAATGATCATCTCTACTCCTTCTTTCTCTTGATGGTGATTCTTCTCTTCTACTCCTTTTTAGAGAATCTTTTCTTCTTTTGTAGGGAGCCATACACTCATTGGAATAGTGTCCGGGTCTTCCACAATTGTAGCAATTACGCTCACGACTAGAAGATCTTTTGTCATTATAGGACCTTGACCTGGAACTTCTTTCCTTGTTCTAGTCTTGTAGAATTTGTTGCAGTTCTTCACCATTAGGCTCAATTTTTCATTGAAGGTTTATTTCTCACTTGATGATGTGGGAGCTTCACATGACGCTTTGTAAGAACCACTTGACTTGTTGTGGAGCTCTTCCTTATCCTTGAGTGACATCTCATGAGCAACAATTCTTGCAATGACTTCCGTTGGCTTGAGATCTTTGTAATTGGGCATCATTTGGATCAATGTGCACATAGTATGATATTTTCCATCCAAGGCTCTTAGGATCTTCTTGATGATGAATTTATCGGTCATCTCTTCACTTGCTAAGCCGGCAATCTCATTTGTGATGAGAGCAAGCCTAGAGTACATTTCAGCGACGCCTTCACCATCCTTCATTTTGAACTTGTCAAGTTGACTTTGAAGCACATCCAATTTGGACTCCTTGACGGAGTCGGTACCTTCGTGCATGTCAATCAAAGTATCCCAAATTTCCTTTGCATTCTCAAGACGGCTGATTTTGTTTAATTCTTTGGGGCACAATCTGTTGAAGAGAATATCACAAGCTTGAGCATTGTATTGCAGCATCTTCAACTCTTCAGCGGTAGCTTCACGGTTTGGTTCTCTCCCATCAAAGAATTCACCTTGCAAGCCAATACACACAATAGCCCAAACGGCGGGGTTATGTCTAAGAATATGCATTTTCATCTTATGCTTCCAACTAGCAAAATTAGTACCATCAAAGTAAGGACCTCTACGGTGGTAATTTCCCTCGCTAGACGCCATACTCTCCTAGGTTGTGAAACCAAGGCTATGACCACCAAAAGCTATGGAAATCAAAGCAAATGGAGACCAAAGCTCTGATACCACTTGTAGGATCGAAAGTATGTCTAGAGGGGGGGTGATTAAACTACTTGACCAAATAAAAATCTAGCCTTTCCCAATTTTAGTTCTTGGCAGAGTTTAGCAACTTAGCACAAGTCAAGCAATCAACCTACACATGCAATTCTAAGGGTATAGCAGTAGAATGTAAAACAATTGCATATGAAGGTAAATGGAGGAGTTTGAGGAAGCAAACGCAATGTTGATACGAAGATTTTTTAGCTGTGGTTCCGATAGGTGGTGCTATCGTACATCCACGTCGATGGAGACTTCAACCCACGAAGGGTAACGGTTGCACGAGTCCACGGAGGGCTCCACCCACGAAGGGTCCAAGAAAAAGTGACCTTGTCTATCCAACCATGGTCCTCGCCCACGAAGGACTTGCCTCACTAGTGTAGATCTTCATGAAGTAGGCGATCTCGTTGCCCTTACAAACTCCTTGGTTCAACTCCACAATCTTGTCGGAGGCTCCCAAGTGACACCTAGCCAATCTAGGAGACACCACTCTGCAAGAAATAACAAATGGTGTGTTGATGATGAACTCCTTGCTCTTGTGCTTCAAATGATAGTCTCCCCAACACTCAACTCTCTCTCAGAGGATTTGGATTTGGTGGAAAGAATATTTGAGTGGAAAGCAACTTGGGGAAGGCTAGAGATCAAGATTTATGTGGTAGGAATGGAATATCTTGACCCCAACACAAGTGTAGGTGGTTCTCTCTCAGAAAATGTATGTTGGAAGTGTAGGCAGGTTCTGATGGCTCTCTCAATGAATGAGAGTGGGTGGAGGGGTATATATAGCCTCCACACAAATTCTAACCGTTACACACAACTTACCAAACTCGGTGGGACCGAATCGTGAAACTCGATCGGACCGATTTAGTAAATAATGTGACCGTTAGGAATTTCGTGGGACCGACATGTCAACTCGATGGGACCGATATGGTTAGGGTTAGGGCATAACATAATCTCGGTGAGACCGATTACACAAACTCGGTGAGACCGATTTTGGTAATAGACACACAGAGAGTTGGTCAGGAAAACTCGGTGGGACCGATTCACTCATATCGGTTGGACCAAAATGTTACGGAAGGGAAACAGTGAGTTTGCATTGCAGTCTCGGTGGGACCGATCGCTCATCTCGGTTTGGCCGAAACGTTACAAAGGGAAACAGAGAGATTACAATCCCATCTCGGTGAGACCGAGATCCCTATCGGTGAGACGAAAAAGACTAGGGTTTATGGCACTGGCTATGTCAACCGAACTCGGTGGCACCGGATAGAAAGATTCGGTAGGGCCGAGTTAGACTTTTGGTTTGGGACAAATGTGGATGTGAGAAAGTAGTTGAGCGTTTTTGGAGCATATCACTAAGCACTTTGAGTAAGAAACTCATTAAGCAACACCTCATCCCCCCTTGATAGTATTGGCTTTTCCTATAGACTCAATGTGATCTTGGATCACTAAAATGGAAAATGTAGAGTTTTGTGCTTTGAGCTTGAGCCAATCCTTTTGTCCTTAGTATTCTGAGGGGTCCACTTTGCTCATCCATGCCATGCCAATCATTGAGCTTTCCTGAAATATTTATCTTGAAATAACATTAGCTCAATGAGCTATATGTTGTTAGCAATTACCAAAACCACCTAATAGGGATAGTTGCACTTTCAGGGACCCACCGGACGGGCCACCATATTTCGCGAAAAAAAAACGTTCCCCTGGCTGGTGGGACCTACCAGCTACATCTTCGCATGCAAGGAAGTGCGTCCATATTATGGGCAAAGAAAAGAATCGCCCCTGACTACTGGGACCCACCAGCTATATCTTCGCATGCAAGGAAGTGCTTCCAGGCAAAAAAAAACGATTCGCCCCCCTGACTGCTGGGACCCACCAGCTACATCTTCGCACGTAAGGAATTGTCTGACAGTCGGGACCCACTTGGTCGAAGCGTACGTAGCATTGTCATTCTGGTCATGAACGTGTACATACATACTGGTCGAAGTAGAGGCGCACACGTGTCGTAGTTGAGGTGCGCACGTAGCATGTACACGTACGTACAATGACCAGGGTGCAAGAAAGTAAATACGGCCATGTACGTACATATGGGTGGGGTCTCGAACGCCTACTCGCGCATACGTATGGCCATGGCTCGTGTACATGGCTGGGTCGGAACGGAGAAACCGCGTCGTCGTCGTGTTCATGGAGAGGCAACGGAATGCGTCGTGTTCATTGGGAGGCAACGGAATGTGTCATATTCATCGGGAAGCAACAGAACGCGTGGGAGCCAACCGGCTTGGATGGAACAGGCGATGTAAACGAGGCCTGGCGTACCGCAGAACGGAGAAAACGACCTTGTGTTTGACCGACCACGTTCGAAACGGGATCCTGTTCATCAGGACGGGTCTGGTGTACCACAAAACGGAGGAAACAGACTTGTGTTGGACCTCCTACGGTTGAAACGGGGTCCTGTTGATTGGGAGGGGTGTGGCGTACCGCAAAACGGATGAAACGAACTTGTGTTGGAGCGCTATGGTTGAAATGGGGGTCCTGTTCATCGGAAGGGGTGTGGCGTACTACAAAACGGGACTCCACGGTATACTGTTCATCTCCACCGTCGACCTCCTCCGGCCTCCACAGGCTACTATTCATCCACTGTCGACCTCCTCCAGCCTCCACCTACGACTGTTCATCCACAGGCTCCTATTCATCCAGCCTCCATCGCGCGCTACTCCACCGGCTACTGTTCAACCACCCCTCTCCACGGGCTCCTGTTCAACCACCCCTCCATGGGCTACTATTCATCCACCCCTCCACTATCTACTGTTCATCCAGCCCTCCACGGGGTCGTCTTGTTCATCCAGCCCTCCACGAGGTCCTGTTCATCCAGCCCCAACCGGCTCAATCGATCGGGGTCCTGTTCATCCAGAGGCAACACTACGGGGTCCTATTCATCCATCCCCACCACTCACTGTTCATCCAAACCCCCCCGCAACGCTCACTGTTCATCCAACCCCCCCTGCAACACTCACTATTCATCCAGAGGCAGCATCGATCGGCTTCAGTTAGCAGCAGTAGCGAAGGAATCGCTCGATTGCTCGGGTTCAGTAACGCGTAGCCTGCAATGCAATCGCTCAGGTTCAGTTAGGCGACACCTCACTCGGGTTCAGTTAGAGCCCAATGCCTCGCACACACGAGCGTACGTGTACGAGTGAAACGTGCATCGCTCAGCCCCCGACCACCCACCGTAACCAGGAACTCCCAAAAATTTCCTCGCCCTCGCTTCTACCACGGTTTTTTCCGTCATGGACGGCCCAAAGAATGTCATGCAGCTATGTCTCCGGCCCGCCCAGGACGAAAAGCCCATTTTCTATCATGATTTTTTGTCATAGAAGTAGGAGCCCACCACATCTATGATGATACCGGGTTTTGTCACAATTAATGTCATAGAAGTGTCATAAGTATGACAATTTTTTTTTTCGTTTGGCCCAAAATGTCACGGATATGTCTTTTTTTGTAGTGTTCATGGCGAGCGAGGTCATCAACTCTAGAGCTACGTTTACAATCTCCATCTGCTAAGACTGCACCCCTTATAAGGCTGAAACATGTCTTGCCTAAGCCCAAAGAAATCTGGAGCTGCTCATCTCTTTTATTTTGTGCTTCTATCAAGCGGTTGGTAGAGTCTGAAATGCCGATGCATAAAAAGACAATAGTGAGAGTATGGGTGAAGTGTGTGCAGAACTAGTGCACTGTAAAAGAAGCACATAGTACATGGCTGAAAAATAAATGACACGGGACATATGATAGCTCTACAACATTGCATGGCAAAAAAGAATTAGATTCTACTCCGTATGATTTTGTAATATATGAGCACATGGATGGCTGGAAAATGCAGGTACTCCTCGAGCACACCATAACATGTGGTCCTATCAAAATAACAGTCGACTGAAAATAAATAGGTCAGTCGATTTTTTTATGAACCGTCCGGTCTATAAGGAAAGGGCGGATGGCCTTCGTCTACATCCCGCTAGTCACTGTTGATGATCTTTCTCGAACTGCCAGCGACCATCGGCCCAGACCCCTGCCTCCGCTGCCCCGCCCTCCCCTCAACATCACACCACCGCCGTGCTTGGCAGCACCCCCCAGCCATCCCTTTAATCCCGGCCGACCTCTAGATCGGGTGCCAACAGCTCCTAGGCTGCACACACCCCTAAGATAGACATGGAGGCGTTGCTTCCCCGGCGTAATAGGCGGACTAGTGTCTGTTACGCTGGGTAATGCTTCCTTTAATTTGGGAATCAACTGACCTGGAACTAAAATCCAGGGAGGCATCGGACCTCTAGCTCAGGTGACATAGTATACTAGGAGAAACCTTGTGCATCACGAGTTACTAGGAACATCTAGTATCAGGAAGAAGCAGTCAACTAGTGTCTTCTGTGGGATGAATACCATGCAAGTAGACATGTAAGATTTGCACGAATTAGGGAAGAGGAGTACCATTTCCGGTTACCAGTGCTATGTGCTCCTGATGTTGCGGCGATTTTCTTGTTTTTACCTGGGGAACCGATGTTTTGGAGGAGTGTAGAGCGTTGGACGAACCCATGGCCAAATTGTTGGCTGTGTTGAGGTGGCCGTCTGTCAGCAGAAGGGAAGCAGATCCGAGGAGTCGAAGGACGGCATAGCCGGAACAACTCCGGTGCGGTAGATGGTGGTGAAGTTGGAGCGGCAGGGGTGAGGCGCAGGATGACGTGGTTGAACTGCATCGGGTACGGCGCATATCGGCATCCTGGAGGCAGCTCGGCCTCGGCTACAATTAGTAGCCATGGAGGGCATTGCGGTTGCGGTGGACGATGACGTCGGGGTATCGGCTCTGGCGTGACCGAGGAGGGCAGCGGTTGATGGGTGGGATGGGGTGGCCGGCGGAGGACGCCTATGTATCGTGGCTGGTGGAGAGGTAGTTTTGGCGCCCACGGAGTATGAATGGGGAATCAGACGGGGAGGGGGGAAGCTAAAGGAGAACCATCTTTCGGTCTGGGACGCGCTTGTTTTTGGTTTTTTTGAACAGATGGGACGCACTTGTTTGAAATTTTGGAAAGTACAAACTGTGCCCCCCTATTAGAGTTCGGACCTACTACGGGTCGGGGGTAGGATGGTAATCCCAGGTGTCCCAAATAGTGGGCAGGAGTGATTTCGGCCGCACGCATGTGTGCTTAGGCGTCCATTGTGTATGAATGTTTTCGGAGGCGGTTGCATGGCGTCTACCTGAAGCTACAAACCAACCCCGGTTTAGACCTTTAGACGTTGGGCCGGTAGGTTTCACGGGTTGGAGTTATAAAAGTAATTTCCTTCTACCAAACATTTGTCTCACGCGGTTTCAGGCGAGTAGAGGCTCTTTTGGTGCTTCATTCAAAATTTTGAAATAGAAGCATTCACATTTAGAGTACTCTTGAACTTTGAGGATTGACCTAAATAGACAATGTTAAATTTGACCTTGTATGTTTGAAAACCTCATATTATGCCCTTCTTTTTGAAATTTTGACACTTGAAAATCCTGTAACTACGATTATTTTGGAATGGAGGATGTAAATTTGAATCTTTTTTGTACACGACTATATATACTATTATGTACAAAAGTGGAGCAAACATTGGTGCCCCCATAATTTAGGTATGATTTACAAATGCCATGATATCAAATTCAAATAATTGAATGGACTTCATGTTGAATTCGAATTTTTTAAACCACCTTAAGTTGAATTAAAATGTATGCTAGTTCATAGCTGGCTATTTAGGATGTTCATTGTGTAGCTTTTGTATGTATAATGTGGTTTACACACACAACATGAACTATACTCACATTTATGTTCAATTGCTAAAGCGATGCATTGTCCGGAGTTCAAAATACTAACTATGTGGATCAATTATGTTGAATAATAACATAGACGACATGCTCAAATTTGATAGAATATAGATGTCTGATGGATCAATGACCGTTCCTTACGTGAATTGCAAATATCATGATCCCATCCTAATATTTGGATACAATTTATATTTTTAATCAATGTGTACATCAGTACTTTACGTGTAGTTTCACTCCCTATCGGTGCTATCTCACACATGCTCACACACTCTCTCCCGAGGTGCCTTTCTCGCAGACATGCTCTCGATATAACCCTTCCTCTCTCACGTAACCATTTATGACTGTTTTTACTAACTTTTATCACAAGCACTCTTCCTCTCAAAAGCATACACAAGAACAATCCCCTTCGACCCTTTCTATATAAATAAACTTGCCTACATGTCTCCCACATGCACATTATCTTTAAGCTTGTGTCTCCTGCATTGTCTCCACCTCTCTTCCTAATTGACGAGTATGATTCTAGAAGAGCATTTTGTAGGATGCCCCTTAAAGTTAGCTTGGATTAATAGTAATATCAGAGATAAGGGTTTACCTTAGTCCGGGGACCTATAGTTACAAATCCTAGCTGGCTTTGTCAGTGTCCACAGAGTCCTTCATGACTCTGCTATCTTTGTCTTGTATGACTAGTCCTCCATGGGTCTCCCTAAATCCATCATGGGCCGAACAATGTGGCCCAGGACGGAACCGAACCGAGGGCCTCACCTCGTCCCACCAGACCTCACGCGGTGACACACCCTCTGCCCCAGTTCTCGTTATCTTCTCACACCCACACATACCAACACAAACACCAGACAAAAGTTTTTCTCCATGTGCCTCTATCCCCTTCCCCCTTGCATATACAAACTCAAGGGCATCTCTTGCCGTGACATCATATTCGTCTCTCTCTCTCTCTAGACCTCTCTCATTTATCGTGCTATGTCTCCCACGTCCCCCGCTGGCTTCTCTATCCATGCCTCTCTCGAATACATAATACACACACATACCTCTCTAGGCCCTGCCAACTACATCAACTACACATTCACACATGTTACATCACATACCCCATTGATCTAAAAAGACCTCTCTTCACATTTATTTCGCATACAACATTCCTTTTGAATAAAAACACACAAAGTGTGGCCAAAAAATTATTTTAGAATTTCTACATATATACAACATTACAAAGTTATATGGAGGAGTATGAACGTTAATTTGCATTGCATGGTGCCGACAATGATATTTATTCCGCACTGTGAATTTTTATATTTTTATACTATATATAAAGTTAGTCATAATAAATAGAAACAAAGAGCATCTCTCTCTCCATCTCATACACCCCCTCTACGCCCCTTTCACGTACGCACACGAACTATCTCTAGGTCCTCTAAAAGTATGCCCCTAGCACATTCACGCATGTTTCATCTTTCTCTCACGATATATACAACGATGATCATTGCATTTGAAGCGAAAGCACGATACGTATGCTGGACTTCAAAATCCACTCATTACGGTCACCATTTAAGTTTTGTGGTTATTATACAGTCACGGGCTCATCGTACAGCTCTGTATATGTTCAACACACGACTAGTTGACTAGTTAAAAGCTCCATGTGGCACCTCTAGTGTTGCATCACATTTACTCACTACCATTGGGCCCACCTGTCGGTGTGTATATACTTTACTCTTATAAAAAATAGAGTTGGTGGTGATGGTGTGCCTGCCATCCTGCAATATTGGCCGTCTAATTTATATCTGACGGATAGGAAGGAAACTATGGAAATTTCGCAAAAAGGTACCCACACCCCTCTCCACATTTGCAAATAAGGCCTTCCCTCGTTCATCCTTTTCTCTCACAAGATAAACTACTCATACAAATGCATCTTGATGTTATGTGCAATGCACGAGCATCTTGCTACTCAACACAGCGGGGCACAACGGACAAGGTGGCCTTGTATTGTTATGCTGAGCCGTCTGTTATACACACATGCACGCATGCACACGGACTACTTGCACGCAACACTCACACGAACACAAGCAGCCACACACACACACGCAACACTCACACGTACACCCACACCCACACATGCATGCAATAATCACACGCACACATGCATGCGTGCATGCACACACCACACGACCAACACACACTCTCACGCTCAAGTGCTCAACCTACACGTGCATGTGCACACATCAAGCCCTGACAGACACATAGACAACTAGGTGGTTCCCGCGCACGGGTTGGAGTATTGTCGCACATGCATAAATTTGTGTTTATCTGACTTTTTTCCTATGCAAACTGACAAGTGGGACCCACAAGGAACATGGTCAATTTAACTAATCACCATAGTACCACGTAGACTATTTGGCCAGTCAACAGAGTGCAATCCAATGCTGAATGGTGAGTAAGTGACCGTATAATCACCGCAAAACGTATATAGTGACCGTAATGAGCGTATTCTGAAGTCAGGTGACCATATTACGCTTTTCACTTGAAATACCCTGACCGCCCGTGTATTTATTTCTTCTCTCGCGTTCTCCTGTGGAGTCGAGTAGGCCAACATGCCAATGCCATAATTGGTGCACGCCACCCCATTATTGTTGTACTAGTTTCGTAAGAGCGAACAAGCATTCACGTCTACTGTACAAAACTGCAGATATGAGTTACAAATGCTATGAATACGAATACAAATATTTTAATCCACTTTATGCCCAATTTCTCTCTATAGGCCCTCCAAAAGTACATCTCTACACATTCTTGCATGTTACATCTAACAACTATGCAATACAACACTACTACTACACTCTAACACACTAAATCATATGTGTTTCTAGTTTTACTAGATCTCATATTGTTACTTAATTATTCAGTTTGCATACATTAAAATTTCCTTTGAAATGTATGGCTAGGATCATCTGCCGCTTTTCCTGTTTAATTAGGTTTGTATCGATGGATCGTGCGAAACAACAAAACTATAGTACTACAGTACAAGTAAAGTTCACTGGGCCGCCGTGTCGTGTACTCCTCCGTCGTAAGAGTGGAGCGCTAGCTTTCATAAATGTTCTAGTCCCTTTTGCTGACATGTGGGACATCAAGAAACCCTGTCCACGTGCCATACTGAAATAACAGTGCAGAGCAGCAGGGGTGAAGCACCCTAGTCATGGCACCGGCGTAGTAATGAGCAATGAGGCGTCAAATCACAAAGCTGCACCTTTCCTACAGTTAAGTTGGCGGGACGAAGTAATAATTCTAAAAAAATAAGTTGGAGGGACGAAGCAACCATCATTTCAATCGTTGCCGAATCTGCTTCTCCCTCATCTTCTTCAAGTTAACCACGTGTTGCTCCTGCCGTTGTTCTGCCTCATGTGGGATGCGGATCGGCTTGGTAAAGCACTGACACGTGGGACCGCATGTTAGCAAACCGCCAGGCCAACGCCCTCTAAAAATAAGAAACCTCCCCTACCATCCGTGCGGCAAAATCACCTCCTTTTACTAATCTTGATACTATAATTTTTTAGATCAACATAACTAAGATTTGTATAGGTAGCACAAAGGAGCAAAATTAAGTGGTACTGTTAAGGGCATCCACAGACCACAATGTGTAGCCAAATGTGAAAATAGCTTTTGGCATCGATGGGAACCATTGTGGAAGGTGCTGCCAAAGCCAAAAAGATGGAATCGAAGCTCCCTAATTGATTGATTGAAGGAATAGAAAAGTCCAGGCTCTCTCCTCTTTCTCCCGTGCTTGGACGCATGTACAGTATAGAGCACAAAGTATACTCCCATGTCCCTTCTATCACAAATCACAAAGTAGTGAGGCGTCAAATCACAAAGCATGGACGAAGCAACCATCATTTCACTCTTCACCGACTCCACTTCTCCATGGTCTTCTTCGAGAAACCACCTTACTGCACTAAGCTGTACGGACGACACTATTATGTAGTACTAGTACATTTACGCGTCCTTTGGTTCAATGGACTTCTTAGATGCAAATAAGGCGGTTGTATCGTCTTGCAGGCGGCACTTGCGAATGACTTACCGTGGTCTCCCTCAATGGTGTTCTCCGTCGAAGGCACTTCGCCAAATGACAATGTTCGAGATATGGTCGACGTCATGGCCATGGGGAAGGAAGTCAAATAGTTACTACCTCCATTTTTTGTACACAAGGCTAGTATATCAAAATTACAATTTGCAGAAGGGCACTAACACTAATCGAGGCAAAATTGATGGGGTTTGCCTCGTACTAACAACCAAGGACATTAATATACCCTTGCATGCATGCAGAAGTGAGAAGGTTGGTTTGCATGGCGCTGCATTAATCAAGCGATGCGGAGTGAGATGTTTAGCTCTTTGGGCACTGGAGAAAAAAAATACACATTAATTGACACGTCAAACGAGGATTTGTATCGATCAATCCCGCGAAGGAAAACCATGCCTTTCATTTTTAACACAAGTAGTACTCCTATGTACGTACTTGCATCCTGTTTGGGTCTAGGCCTTGAATTACCATACTTCACCACACATTTATGCCAAGCTTGCCTAAAGTTTTCAAAATGAAAAGGAGGTACACTTGCGCATGACTGTCGCGGTCGCACCGCACCCTCACACAGTCGCTCCTGCATGCCGCAAACCCAACCAAGGGAACACACGCTCATTGACACGTGCTACCGCATGTGATCAAACCAAACTCACCCATCCTATGGCTGACACATTATTTTTGTTCATACAGTACGTTTATCCAACCGCATGTTGGGAAGATCTATACGACCCGTCCGGTGGTCTGTTGGGGAAGAAGAAGAGTTGAGGAAGAAGGGTTAGGAGATGTAGGATATTCATCCAACCGCCTAAAATGGTCGACTGACCCAAATGATGGAAGTCAGGTGACTTGCATAAATATATGTTTTTACACAGCAAAAGATCCCTAAAAACAACAACATAAAGAAAAACTATCACTGCTCGTGGAACGAGACGACGTCATCATCTTTGGCTGCCGGCGTGAACCAGCTATAGCTACCGCTGTGTGTCTCCGCACCGTGGTTGTCCTCGGCCTCCAGCTACTCGTTCACGCGGAGCATGCAGGCGCTCTGTACGGACGAGAGCACCGCCCGGTTCAAGTCCAGGACATCCGGTTCCTCCTGTAGGAGGGCCTCGATGGCAGCGACATCCACGGGCTCCACGTCGAGTTGAGCGTCCACCGCCCGGCTCAAGTCCAAGACGTCCGCTTCCGCCTGCAGGAAGGCCTCGATGGCAGCGGCATCCACGCACTCTGCGTCGAATTGAGTCTCCGCCGCCTGGTTCAAGTCCAGGATGTCCGGTTCCGCCTACATGAGGGCCTCGATGGCAGCGGCTGTTGGGTTTCGTAGTAATTTCAAAAAATTTCCTACGCACACGCAAGATCATGTGATGCATAGCAACGAGGGGAGAGTATTGTCTACGTACCCAACGCACACCGACTGCGGAAGCGATGACACGACGTAGAGGAAGTAGTCGTACGTCTTCTCGATCCAACCGATCAAGCACCGAAACTACGGCACCTACGAGTTCGAGCACACGTTCAGCTCGATGACGATCCCCGGACTCCGATCCAGCAAAGTGTCGGGGAAGAGTTTCGTCAGCACGACGGCGTGGTGACGATCTTGATGAACTAGAGCAGCAGGGCTTCGCCTAAACTCCGCTACAGTATTATCGAGGAATATGGTGGCAGGGGGCACCGCACACGGCTAAGGAATCGATCACGTGGATCAACTTGTGTCAACTTGTGTGTTTAGAGGTGCCCCTGCCTCCGTATATAAAGGAGGAGAGGAGGGGAGGCTGGCCGGCCAAGGGGGGAGGCGCAGGAGAGTCCTACTCCCTCTGGGAGTAGGATTCCCCCTCCAATCCTAGTCCAACTAGGATTCCTCGGAGGGGAAAAGAGGAGGAGGGGGCCGGCCACCTCTCCTAGTCCTAATAGGACTAGGGGAAGGGGGGGGGCGCAGCCCAACTAGGGCAGCCCCTTCTCTTTTCCACTAAGGCCCACTATGGCCCAAATAGCTCCCGGGGGGTTCCGGTAACCCTCCCGGTATTCCGGTAAAATCCCGATTTCACCCGGAACACTTCCGATATCCAAATATAGGCTTCCAATATATCAATCTTTACGTCTCGACCATTTCGAGACTCCTCGTCATGTCCGTGATCACATCCGGGACTCCGAACAACCTTCGGTACATCAAAATGCATAAACTCATAATATAACTGTCATCGTAACCTTAAGCGTGCGGACCCTACGGGTTCGAGAACAATGTAGACATGACCGAGACACGTCTCTGGTCAATAACCAATAGCGGGACCTGGATGCCCATATTGGCTCCTACATATTCTACGAAGATCTTTATCGGTCAGACCGCATAACAACATACGTTGTTCCCTTTGTCATCGGTATGTTACTTGCCCGAGATTCGATCGTCGGTATCCAATACCTAGTTCAATCTCGTTACTGGCAAGTCTCTTTACTCGTTCCGTAATACATCATCTCACAACTAACATATTAGTTGTAATGCTTGCAAGGCTTATGTGATGTGTATTACCGAGAGGGCCCAGAGATACCTCTCCGACAATCGGAGTGACAAATCCTAATCTCGAAATACGCCAACCCAACATCGACCATTGGAGACACCTGTAGTACTCCTTTATAATCACCCAGTTACGTTGTGACGTTTGGTAGTACCCAAAGTGTTCCTCCGGTAAACGGGAGTTGCATAATCTCATAGTCATAGGAACATGTATAAGTCATGAAGAAAGCAATAGCAACATACTAAACGATCGGGTGCTAAGCTAATGGAATGGGTCATGTCAATCAGATCATTCTACTAATGATGTGACCTCGTTAATCAAATAACAACTCATTGTTCATGGTTAGGAAACATAACCATCTTTGATTAACGAGCTAGTCAAGTAGAGGCATACTAGTGACACTTTGTTTGTCTATGTATTCACACATGTATTATGTTTCCGGTAAATACAATTCTAGCATGAATAATAAACATTTATCATGATTATAAGGAAATAAATAATAACTTTATTATTGCCTCTAGGGCATATTTCCTTCAGTCTCCCACTTGCACTAGAGTCAATAATCTAGATTACACTGTAATGATTCTAACACCCATGGAGCTTTGGTGCTGATCATGTTTTGCTCGTGGAAGAGGCTTAGTCAACGGGTCTGCAACATTCAGATCCGTATGTATCTTGCAAATCTCTATGTCTCCCACCTGGACTAGATCCCGGATGGAGTTGAAGCGTCTCTTGATGTGTTTGGTCCTTTTGTGAAATCTGGATTCCTTTGCCAAGGCAATTGCACCAGTATTGTCACAAAAGATTTTCATTGGACCCGATGCACTAGGTATGACACCTAGATCGGATATGAACTCCTTCATCCAGACTCCTTCATTTGCTGCTTCCGAAGCAGCTATGTATTCCGCTTCACATGTAGATCCCGCTACGACGCTTTGTTTAGAACTGCACCAACTGACAGCTCCACCGTTTAATGTAAACACGTATCCGGTTTGCGATTTAGAATCGTCCGGATCAGTGTCAAAGCTTGCATCAACGTAACCTTTTACGATGAGCTCTTTGTCACCTCCATATACGAGAAACATATCCTTAGTCCTTTTCAGGTATTTCAGGATGTTCTTGACCGCTGTCCAGTGATCCACTCCTGGATTACTTTGGTACCTCCCTGCTAAACTTATAGCAAGGCACACATCAGGTCTGGTACACAGCATTGCATACATGATAGAGCCTATGGCTGATGCATAGGGAACATCTTTCATATTCTCTCTATCTTCTGCAGTGGTCGGGCATTGAGTCTTACTCAATTTCACACCTTGTAATACAGGCAAGAATCCTTTCTTTGCTTGATCCATTTTGAATTTCTTCAAAATCTTGTCAAGGTATGTGCTTTGTGAAAGTCCAATTAAGCGTCTTGATCTATCTCTATAGATCTTAATGCCTAATATGTAAGCAGCTTCACCGAGGTCTTTCATTGAAAAACTTTTATTCAAGTATCCCTTTATGCTATCCAGAAATTCTATATCATTTCCAATCAGTAATATGTCATCCACATATAATATCAGAAATGCTACAGAGCTCCCACTCACTTTCTTGTAAATACAGGCTTCTCCGAAAGTCTGTATAAAACCAAATGCTTTGATCACACTATCAAAACGTTTATTCCAACTCCGAGAGGCTTGCACCAGTCCATAAATGGATCGCTGGAGCTTGCACACTTTGTTAGCTCCCTTTGGATCGACAAAACCTTCTGGTTGCATCATATACAACTCTTCTTCCAGAAATCCATTCAGGAATGCAGTTTTGACATCCATTTGCCAAATTTCATAATCATAAAATGCGGCAATTGCTAACATGATTCGGACGGACTTAAGCATCGCTACGGGTGAGAAGGTCTCATCGTAGTCAATCCCTTGAACTTGCCGAAAACCTTTTGCGACAAGTCGAGCTTTGTAGACAGTAACATTACCATCAGCGTCAGTCTTCTTCTTAAAGATCCATTTATTCTCAATTGCTTGCCGATCATCGGGCAAGTCAACCAAAGTCCATACTTTGTTCTCATACATGGATCCCATCTCAGATTTCATGGCTTCAAGCCACTTTGCGGAATCTGGGCTCACCATCGCTTCTTCATAGTTCGTAGGTTCATCATGATCTAGTAGCATGACCTCCAGAACAGGATTACCGTACCACTCTGGTGCGGATCTTACTCTGGTTGATCTACGAGGTTCAGCAGTATCTTGATCTGAAGTTTCATGATCATTATCATTGGCTTCCTCACTAACTGGTGTAGGTGTCACTGAAACAGTTTTCTGTGATGAACTACTTTCCAGTAAGGGAGCGGGTACAGTTACCTCGTCAAGTTCTACTTTCCTCCCACTCACTTCTTTCGAGAGAAACTCCTTCTCTAGAAATGATCCATTCTTAGCAACGAATGTCTTGCCTTCGGATCTGTGATAGAAGGTGTACCCAACAGTTTCCTTTGGGTATCCTATGAAGACACATTTCTCCGATTTGGGTTCGAGCTTATCAGGTTGAAGCTTTTTCACATAAGCATCGCAGCCCCAAACTTTAAGAAACGACAACTTTGGTTTCTTGCCAAACCACAGTTCATAAGGCGTCGTCTCAACGGATTTTGATGGTGCCCTATTTAACGTGAATGCGGCCGTCTCTAAAGCATATCCCCAAAAGATAGCGGTAAATCAGTAAGAGACATCATAGATCGCACCATATCTAGTAAAGTACGATTACGACGTTCGGACACACCATTACGCTGTGGTGTTCCGGGTGGCGTGAGTTGCGAAACTATTCCACAGTTTTTCAAATGTACACCAAACTCGTAACTCAAATATTCTCCTCCACGATCAGATCGTAGAAACTTTATTTTCTTGTTACGATGATTTTCAACTTCACTCTGAAATTCTTTGAACTTTTCAAATGTTTCAGACTTATGTTTCATTAAGTAGATATACCCATATCTGCTTAAATCATCTGTGAAGGTGAGAAAATAACGATATCCGCCACGAGCCTCAATATTCATCGGGCCACATACATCGGTATGTATGATTTCCAACAAATCTGTTGCTCTCTCCATAGTACCGGAGAACGGTGTTTTAGTCATCTTGCCCATGAGGCACGGTTCGCAAGTACCAAGTGATTCATAATCAAGTGGTTCCAAAAGTCCATCAGCATGGAGTTTCTTCATGCGCTTTATACCGATATGACCTAAACGACAGTGCCACAAATAAGTTGCACTTTCATTATCAACTCTGCATCTTTTGGCTTCAATATTATGAATATGTGTATTACTACTATCGAGATTCAATAAGAATAGACCACTCTTCAAGGGTGCATGACCATAAAAGATATTACTCATATAAATAGAACAACCATTATTCTCTGATTTAAATGAATAACCGTCTCGCATTAAACAAGATCCAGATATAATGTTCATGCTCAACGCTGGCACCAAATAACAATTATTTAGGTCTAATATTAATCCCGAAGGTAGATGTAGAGGTAGCGTGCCGACTGCGATCACATCGACTTTGGAACCGTTTCCCACGCGCATCGTCACCTCGTCCTTTGCCAGTGCCCGCTTATTCCGTAGTCCCTGTTTCGAGTTGCAAATATTAGCAACAGAACCAGTATCAAATACCCAGGTGCTACTGCGAGCTCTAGTAAGGTACACATCAATAACATGTATATCACATATACCTTTGTTCACCTTGCCATCCTTCTTATCCGCCAAATACTTGGGGCAGTTCCGCTTCCAGTGACCAGTCTGCTTGCAGTAGAAGCACTCAGTTTCAGGCTTAGGTCCAGACTTGGGTTTCTTCTCTTGAGCAGCAACTTGCTTGCCGTTCTTCTTGAAGTTCCCCTTTTTCTTCCCTTTGCCCTTTTTCTTGAAACTAGTGGTCTTGTTAACCATCAACACTTGATGCTCCTTCTTGATTTCTACCTCCGCAGCTTTCAGCATTGCGAAGAGCTCGGGAATAGTCTTGTTCATCCCTTGCATATTATAGTTCATCACGAAGCTCTTGTAGCTTGGTGGCAGTGATTGGAGAATTCTGT
This sequence comes from Triticum aestivum, assembly GCF_018294505.1. Taxonomy (NCBI): domain Eukaryota; kingdom Viridiplantae; phylum Streptophyta; class Magnoliopsida; order Poales; family Poaceae; genus Triticum; species Triticum aestivum. Next base: position 516,441,688 of record NC_057795.1, on the reverse strand, counting down.
CAATGACGCAATCATCCGGAAGATTAACTCCCAATTGAATCAAGTGATTATTATACCCAGACATTTTGAGTATATGCTCACTGACAGAACTGTTCTCCTCCATCTTGCAGCTATAGAACTTATTGGAGACTTCATATCTCTCAATTCGGGCATTTGCTTGAAATATTAACTTCAACTCCTGGAACATCTCATATGCTCCATGACGTTCAAAACGTCGTTGAAGTCCCGATTCTAAGCCGTAAAGCATGGCACACTGAACTATCGAGTAGTCATCAGCTTTGCTCTGCCAGACGTTCATAACATCTGGTGTTGCTCCAGCAGCAGGCCTGGCACCCAGCGGTGCTTCCAGGACGTAATTTTTCTGTGCAGCAATGAGGATAATCCTCAAGTTACGGACCCAGTCCGTGTAATTGCTACCATCATCTTTCAACTTTGCTTTCTCAAGGAACGCATTAAAATTCAACGGAACAACAGCACGAGCCATCTATCTACAATCAACATAAACAAGCAAGATACTATCAGGTACTAAGTTCATGATAAATTTAAGTTCAATTAATCATATTATTTAAGAACTCCCACTTAGATAGACATCCCTCTAATCCTCTAAGTGATTACGTGATCCAAATCAACTAAACCATGACCGATCATCACGTGAGATGGAGTAGTTTTCAATGGTGAACATCGTTATGTTGATCATATCTACTATATGATTCACGCTCGACCTTTCGGTCTCCGTGTTCCGAGGCCATATCTGCATATGCTAGGCTCGTCAAGTTTAACCTGAGTATTCTGCGTGTGCAAAACTGGCTTGCACCCGTTGTAGATGGACGTAGAGCTTATCACACCCGATCATCACGTGGTGTCTGGGCACGACGAACTTTGGCAACGGTGCATACTCAGGGAGAACACTTCTTGATAATTTAGTGAGAGATCATCTTATAATGCTACCGTCAATCAAAGCAAGATAAGATGCATAAAAAGATAAACATCACATGCAATCAATATAAGTGATATGATATGGTCATCATCATCTTGTGCTTGTGATCTCCATCTCCGAAGCACCGTCATGATCACCATCGTCACCGGCGCGACACCTTGATCTCCATCGTAGCATCGTTGTCGTCTCGCCAATCTTATGCTTCCACGACTATCACTACCGTTTAGTAATAAAGTAAAGCATTACATCGCGATTGCATTGCATACAATAAAGCGACAACCATATGGCTCCTGCCAGTTGCCGATAACTCGGTTACAAAACATGATCATCTCATACAATAAAATTCAGCATCATGCTTTGACCATATCACATCACAACATGCCCTGCAAAAACAAGTTAGACGTCCTCTACTTTGTTGTTGCATGTTTTACGTGGCTGCTACGGGCTTAAGTAAGAACCAATCTCACCTACGCATCAAAACCACAACGATAGTTTGTCAAATAGACTCCGTTTTAACCTTCGCAAGGACCGGGCGTAGCCATACTTGGTTCAACTAAAGTTGGAGAGACAGTCGCCCGCAAGCCATCTCTGTGCAAAGCACGTCGAGGGAACCGGTCTCGCGTAAGCGTACGCGTAAGGTTGGTCTGGGTCGTCTCGTCCAACAATACCGCCGAACCAAAATATGACATGCTGGTAGGCAGTATGACTTGTATCGTCCACAACTCACTTGTGTTCTACTCGTGCATATAACATCAACATCAATAACCTAGGCTCGGATGCCACTGTTGGGTTTCGTAGTAATTTCAAAAAATTTCCTACGCACACGCAAGATCATGTGATGCATAGCAACGAGGGGAGAGTATTGTCTACGTACCCAACGCAGACCGACTGCGGAAGCGATGACACGACGTAGAGGAAGTAGTCGTACGTCTTCTCGATCCAACCGATCAAGCACCGAAACTACGGCACCTCCGAGTTCGAGCACACGTTCAGCTCGATGACGATCCCCGGACTCCGATCCAGCAAAGTGTCGGGGAAGAGTTTCGTCAGCACGACGGCGTGGTGACGATCTTGATGAACTACAGCAGCAGGGCTTCGCCTAAACTCCGCTACAGTATTATCGAGGAATATGGTGGCAGGGGGCACCGCACACGGCTAAGGAATCGATCACGTGGATCAACTTGTGTCAACTTGTGTGTTTAGAGGTGCCCCTGCCTCCGTATATAAAGGAGGAGAGGAGGGGAGGCTGGCCGGCCAAGGGGGGGAGGCGCAGGAGAGTCCTACTCCCTCTGGGAGTAGGATTCCCCCTCCAATCCTAGTCCAACTAGGATTCCTCGGAGGGGAAAAGAGGAGGAGGGGGCCGGCCACCTCTCCTAGTCCTAATAGGACTAGGGGAAGGGGGGGGCGCGCAGCCCAACTAGGGCAGCCCCTTCTCTTTTCCACTAAGGCCCACTATGGCCCAAATAGCTCCCGGGGGGTTCCGGTAACCCTCCCGGTATTCCGGTAAAATCCCGATTTCACCCGGAACACTTCCGATATCCAAATATAGGCTTCCAATATATCAATCTTTACGTCTCGACCATTTCGAGACTCCTCGTCATGTCCGTGATCACATCCGGGACTCCGAACAACCTTCGGTACATCAAAATGCATAAACTCATAATATAACTGTCATCGTAACCTTAAGCGTGCGGACCCTACGGGTTCGAGAACAATGTAGACATGACCGAGACACGTCTCCGGTCAATAACCAATAGCGGGACCTGGATGCCCATATTGGCTCCTACATATTCTACGAAGATCTTTATCGGTCAGACCGCATAACAACATACGTTGTTCCCTTTGTCATCGGTATGTTACTTGCCCGAGATTCGATCGTCGGTATCCAATACCTAGTTCAATCTCGTTACTGGCAAGTCTCTTTACTCGTTCCGTAATACATCATCTCACAACTAACATATTAGTTGTAATGCTTGCAAGGCTTATGTGATGTGTATTACCGAGAGGGCCCAGAGATACCTCTCCGACAATCGGAGTGACAAATCCTAATCTCGAAATACGCCAACCCAACATCGACCATTGGAGACACCTGTAGTACTCCTTTATAATCACCCAGTTACGTTGTGACGTTTGGTAGTACCCAAAGTGTTCCTCCGGTAAACGGGAGTTGCATAATCTCATAGTCATAGGAACATGTATAAGTCATGAAGAAAGCAATAGCAACATACTAAACGATCGGGTGCTAAGCTAATGGAATGGGTCATGTCAATCAGATCATTCTACTAATGATGTGACCTCGTTAATCAAATAACAACTCATTGTTCATGGTTAGGAAACATAACCATCTTTGATTAACGAGCTAGTCAAGTAGAGGCATACTAGTGACACTTTGTTTGTCTATGTATTCACACATGTATTATGTTTCCGGTAAATACAATTCTAGCATGAATAATAAACATTTATCATGATTATAAGGAAATAAATAATAACTTTATTATTGCCTCTAGGGCATATTTCCTTCAGTCTCCCACTTGCACTAGAGTCAATAATCTAGATTACACTGTAATGATTCTAACACCCATGGAGCTTTGGTGCTGATCATGTTTTGCTCGTGGAAGAGGCTTAGTCAACGGGTCTGCAACATTCAGATCCGTATGTATCTTGCAAATCTCTATGTCTCCCACCTGGACTAGATCCCGGATGGAGTTGAAGCGTCTCTTGATGTGTTTGGTCCTTTTGTGAAATCTGGATTCCTTTGCCAAGGCAATTGCACCAGTATTGTCACAAAAGATTTTCATTGGACCCGATGCACTAGGTATGACACCTAGATCGGATATGAACTCCTTCATCCAGACTCCTTCATTTGCTGCTTCCGAAGCAGCTATGTATTCCGCTTCACATGTAGATCCCGCTACGACGCTTTGTTTAGAACTGCACCAACTGACAGCTCCACCGTTTAATGTAAACACGTATCCGGTTTGCGATTTAGAATCGTCCGGATCAGTGTCAAAGCTTGCATCAACGTAACCTTTTACGATGAGCTCTTTGTCACCTCCATATACGAGAAACATATCCTTAGTCCTTTTCAGGTATTTCAGGATGTTCTTGACCGCTGTCCAGTGATCCACTCCTGGATTACTTTGGTACCTCCCTGCTAAACTTATAGCAAGGCACACATCAGGTCTGGTACACAGCATTGCATACATGATAGAGCCTATGGCTGATGCATAGGGAACATCTTTCATATTCTCTCTATCTTCTGCAGTGGTCGGGCATTGAGTCTTACTCAATTTCACACCTTGTAATACAGGCAAGAACCCTTTCTTTGCTTGATCCATTTTGAATTTCTTCAAAATCTTGTCAAGGTATGTGCTTTGTGAAAGTCCAATTAAGCGTCTTGATCTATCTCTATAGATCTTAATGCCTAATATGTAAGCAGCTTCACCGAGGTCTTTCATTGAAAAACTTTTATTCAAGTATCCCTTTATGCTATCCAGAAATTCTATATCATTTCCAATCAGTAATATGTCATCCACATATAATATCAGAAATGCTACAGAGCTCCCACTCACTTTCTTGTAAATACAGGCTTCTCCGAAAGTCTGTATAAAACCAAATGCTTTGATCACACTATCAAAACGTTTATTCCAACTCCGAGAGGCTTGCACCAGTCCATAAATGGATCGCTGGAGCTTGCACACTTTGTTAGCTCCCTTTGGATCGACAAAACCTTCTGGTTGCATCATATACAACTCTTCTTCCAGAAATCCATTCAGGAATGCAGTTTTGACATCCATTTGCCAAATTTCATAATCATAAAATGCGGCAATTGCTAACATGATTCGGACGGACTTAAGCATCGCTACGGGTGAGAAGGTCTCATCGTAGTCAATCCCTTGAACTTGCCGAAAACCTTTTGCGACAAGTCGAGCTTTGTAGACAGTAACATTACCATCAGCGTCAGTCTTCTTCTTAAAGATCCATTTATTCTCAATTGCTTGCCGATCATCGGGCAAGTCAACCAAAGTCCATACTTTGTTCTCATACATGGATCCCATCTCAGATTTCATGGCTTCAAGCCACTTTGCGGAATCTGGGCTCACCATCGCTTCTTCATAGTTCGTAGGTTCATCATGATCTAGTAGCATGACCTCCAGAACAGGATTACCGTACCACTCTGGTGCGGATCTTACTCTGGTTGATCTACGAGGTTCAGCAGTATCTTGATCTGAAGTTTCATGATCATTATCATTGGCTTCCTCACTAACTGGTGTAGGTGTCACTGAAACAGTTTTCTGTGATGAACTACTTTCCAGTAAGGGAGCGGGTACAGTTACCTCGTCAAGTTCTACTTTCCTCCCACTCACTTCTTTCGAGAGAAACTCCTTCTCTAGAAATGATCCATTCTTAGCAACGAATGTCTTGCCTTCGGATCTGTGATAGAAGGTGTACCCAACAGTTTCCTTTGGGTATCCTATGAAGACACATTTCTCCGATTTGGGTTCGAGCTTATCAGGTTGAAGCTTTTTCACATAAGCATCGCAGCCCCAAACTTTAAGAAACGACAACTTTGGTTTCTTGCCAAACCACAGTTCATAAGGCGTCGTCTCAACGGATTTTGATGGTGCCCTATTTAACGTGAATGCGGCCGTCTCTAAAGCATATCCCCAAAAAGATAGCGGTAAATCAGTAAGAGACATCATAGATCGCACCATATCTAGTAAAGTACGATTACGACGTTCGGACACACCATTACGCTGTGGTGTTCCGGGTGGCGTGAGTTGCGAAACTATTCCACAGTTTTTCAAATGTACACCAAACTCGTAACTCAAATATTCTCCTCCACGATCAGATCGTAGAAACTTTATTTTCTTGTTACGATGATTTTCAACTTCACTCTGAAATTCTTTGAACTTTTCAAATGTTTCAGACTTATGTTTCATTAAGTAGATATACCCATATCTGCTTAAATCATCTGTGAAGGTGAGAAAATAACGATATCCGCCACGAGCCTCAATATTCATCGGGCCACATACATCGGTATGTATGATTTCCAACAAATCTGTTGCTCTCTCCATAGTACCGGAGAACGGTGTTTTAGTCATCTTGCCCATGAGGCACGGTTCGCAAGTACCAAGTGATTCATAATCAAGTGGTTCCAAAAGTCCATCAGCATGGAGTTTCTTCATGCGCTTTATACCGATATGACCTAAACGACAGTGCCACAAATAAGTTGCACTTTCATTATCAACTCTGCATCTTTTGGCTTCAATATTATGAATATGTGTATTACTACTATCGAGATTCAATAAGAATAGACCACTCTTCAAGGGTGCATGACCATAAAAGATATTACTCATATAAATAGAACAACCATTATTCTCTGATTTAAATGAATAACCGTCTCGCATTAAACAAGATCCAGATATAATGTTCATGCTCAACGCTGGCACCAAATAACAATTATTTAGGTCTAATATTAATCCCGAAGGTAGATGTAGAGGTAGCGTGCCGACTGCGATCACATCGACTTTGGAACCGTTTCCCACGCGCATCGTCACCTCGTCCTTTGCCAGTGCCCGCTTATTCCGTAGTCCCTGTTTCGAGTTGCAAATATTAGCAACAGAACCAGTATCAAATACCCAGGTGCTACTGCGAGCTCTAGTAAGGTACACATCAATAACATGTATATCACATATACCTTTGTTCACCTTGCCATCCTTCTTATCCGCCAAATACTTGGGGCAGTTCCGCTTCCAGTGACCAGTCTGCTTGCAGTAGAAGCACTCAGTTTCAGGCTTAGGTCCAGACTTGGGTTTCTTCTCTTGAGCAGCAACTTGCTTGCCGTTCTTCTTGAAGTTCCCCTTTTTCTTCCCTTTGCCCTTTTTCTTGAAACTAGTGGTCTTGTTAACCATCAACACTTGATGCTCCTTCTTGATTTCTACCTCCGCAGCTTTCAGCATTGCGAAGAGCTCGGGAATAGTCTTGTTCATCCCTTGCATATTATAGTTCATCACGAAGCTCTTGTAGCTTGGTGGCAGTGATTGGAGAATTCTGTCAATGACGCAATCATCCGGAAGATTAACTCCCAATTGAATCAAGTGATTATTATACCCAGACATTTTGAGTATATGCTCACTGACAGAACTGTTCTCCTCCATCTTGCAGCTATAGAACTTATTGGAGACTTCATATCTCTCAATTCGGGCATTTGCTTGAAATATTAACTTCAACTCCTGGAACATCTCATATGCTCCATGACGTTCAAAACGTCGTTGAAGTCCCGATTCTAAGCCGTAAAGCATGGCACACTGAACTATCGAGTAGTCATCAGCTTTGCTCTGCCAGACGTTCATAACATCTGGTGTTGCTCCAGCAGCAGGCCTGGCACCCAGCGGTGCTTCCAGGACGTAATTTTTCTGTGCAGCAATGAGGATAATCCTCAAGTTACGGACCCAGTCCGTGTAATTGCTACCATCATCTTTCAACTTTGCTTTCTCAAGGAACGCATTAAAATTCAACGGAACAACAGCACGAGCCATCTATCTACAATCAACATAAACAAGCAAGATACTATCAGGTACTAAGTTCATGATAAATTTAAGTTCAATTAATCATATTATTTAAGAACTCCCACTTAGATAGACATCCCTCTAATCCTCTAAGTGATTACGTGATCCAAATCAACTAAACCATGACCGATCATCACGTGAGATGGAGTAGTTTTCAATGGTGAACATCGTTATGTTGATCATATCTACTATATGATTCACGCTCGACCTTTCGGTCTCCGTGTTCCGAGGCCATATCTGCATATGCTAGGCTCGTCAAGTTTAACCTGAGTATTCTGCGTGTGCAAAACTGGCTTGCACCCGTTGTAGATGGACGTAGAGCTTATCACACCCGATCATCACGTGGTGTCTGGGCACGACGAACTTTGGCAACGGTGCATACTCAGGGAGAACACTTCTTGATAATTTAGTGAGAGATCATCTTATAATGCTACCGTCAATCAAAGCAAGATAAGATGCATAAAAAGATAAACATCACATGCAATCAATATAAGTGATATGATATGGTCATCATCATCTTGTGCTTGTGATCTCCATCTCCGAAGCACCGTCATGATCATCATCATCACCGGCGCGACACCTTGATCTCCATCGTAGCATCCTTGTCGTCTCGCCAATCTTATGCTTCCATGACTATCACTACCATTTAGTAATAAAGTAAAGCATTACATCGCGATTGCATTGCATACAATAAAGCGACAACCATATGGCTCCTGCCAGTTGCCGATAACTTGGTTACAAAACATGATCATCTCATACAATAAAATTCAGCATCATGCTTTGACCATATCACATCACAACATGCCCTGCAAAAACAAGTTAGACGTCCTCTACTTTGTTGTTGCATGTTTTACGTGGCTGCTACGGGCTTAACTAAGAACCAATCTCACCTACGCATCAAAACCACAACGATAGTTTGTCAAATAGACTCTGTTTTAACCTTCGCAAGGACCGGGCGTAGCCATACTTGGTTCAACTAAAGTTGGAGAGACAGTCGCCCGCAAGCCATCTCTGTGCAAAGCACGTCGAGGGAACCGGTCTCGCGTAAGCGTACGCGTAAGGTTGGTCCGGGTCGTCTCGTCCAACAATACTGCCAAACCAAAGTATGACATGCTGGTAGGCATATCGTCCACAACTCACTTGTGTTCTACTCGTGCAAATAACATCAACATAAATAACCTGGCTCTGATACCACTGTTGGGTTTCGTAGTAATATCAAAAAATTTCCTACGCACACGCAAGATCATGTGATGCATAGCAACGAGGGGAGAGTATTGTCTACGTACCCAACGCAGACCGACTGCGGAAGCGATGACACGACGTAGAGGAAGTAGTCGTACGTCTTCTCGATCCAACCGATCAAGCACCGAAACTACGGCACCTCCGAGTTCGAGCACACGTTCAGCTCGATGATGATCCCCGGACTCCGATCCAGCAAAGTGTCGGGGAAGAGTTTCGTCAGCACGACGGCGTGGTGACGATCTTGATGAACTAGAGCAGCAGGGCTTCGCCTAAACTCCGCTACAGTATTATCGAGGAATATGGTGGCAGGGGGCACCGCACACGGCTAGGGAATCGATCACGTGGATCAACTTGTGTCAACTTGTGTGTTTAGAGGTGCCCCTGCCTCCGTATATAAAGGAGGAGAGGAGGGGAGGCTGGCCCGCCAAGGGGGGGAGGCGCAGGAGAGTCCTACTCCCTCTGGGAGTAGGATTCCCCCTCCAATCCTAGTCCTCCTATGATTCCTCGGAGGGGAAAAGAGGAGGAGGGGGCCGGCCACCTCTCCTAGTCCTAATAGGACTAGGGGAAAGGGGGGGGGGCGCAGCCCAACTAGGGAAGCCCCTTCTCTTTTCCACTAAGGCCCACTATGGCCCAAATAGCTCCCGGGGGGTTCCGGTAACCCTCCCGGTATTCCGGTAAAATCCCGATTTCACCCGGAACACTTCCGATATCCAAATATAGGCTTCCAATATATCAATCTTTACGTCTCGACCATTTCGAGACTCGTCGTCATGTCCGTGATCACATCCGGGACTCCGAACAACCTTCGGTACATCAAAATGCATAAACTCATAATATAACTGTCATCGTAACCTTAAGCGTGCGGACCCTACGGGTTCGAGAACAATGTAGACATGACCGAGACACGTCTCTGGTCAATAACCAATAGCGGGACCTGGATGCCCATATTGGCTCCTACATATTCTACGAAGATCTTTATTGGTCAGACCGCATAACAACATACGTTGTTCCCTTTGTCATCGGTATGTTACTTGCCCGAGATTCGATCGTCGGTATCCAATACCTAGTTCAATCTCGTTACTGGCAAGTCTCTTTACTCGTTCCGTAATACATCATCTCACAACTAACAGATTAGTTGTAATGCTTGCAAGGCTTATGTGATGTGTATTACCGAGAGGGCCCAGAGATACCTCTCCGACAATCGGAGTGACAAATCCTAATCTCGAAATACGCCAACCCAACATCGACCATTGGAGACACCTGTAGTACTCCTTTATAATCACCCAGTTACGTTGTGACGTTTGGTAGTACCCAAAGTGTTCCTCCGGTAAACGGGAGTTGTATAATCTCATAGTTATAGGAACATGTATAAGTCATGAAGAAAGCAATAGCAACATACTAAACGATTGGGTGCTAAGCTAATGGAATGGGTCATGTCAATCAGATCATTCTACTAATGATGTGACCTCGTTAATCAAATAACAACTCATTGTTCATGGTTAGGAAACATAACCATCTTTGATTAACGAGCTAGTCAAGTAGAGGCATACTAGTGACACTTTGTTTGTCTATGTATTCACACATGTATTATGTTTCCGGTAAATACAATTCTAGCATGAATAATAAACATTTATCATGATTATAAGGAAATAAATAATAACTTTATTATTGCCTCTAGGGCATATTTCCTTCAGCGGCATCCGCGCGCTGCGTGTAGAGTTGCGCCTCCATCAGCTGGTTCCGCCTGCAAGAGGGCCTTGATGATAGCAGCATCCGTGCGCTCCGCGTCAAGTTGAGCCTCCGCCGCCCGGTTCACGCCCACGACATATGGTTCCGTCTGCAGGAGTGCACCGATGGCAGCGGCATGCGTGCGCTCTGCGTCGAGTTGAGCCTTTGCCCCTCGGTCCTCCTTTAGTATCGCCAGGTTGAACCGATGGTCCGCCTGCACCATGGGGGACCCGGACATCGGCACGAAGTTGATGTCTGTCGTCTCATGCGCATCGGGGGCCTTCTGCGCCGCGACCTCCGCCATGAACATTATATCATCTTCCTCCTTCTCAGAGCTTGGATCCAGAGAACTCGGGGATTGGCCCGCCACAAAGAGAGCTTGGGAATGGAGGTCTGTAGCACCGACCACCACCGTGATTTCTGCGCGGCGCTTCGGCGTCATCACCTTGTAGTATGTGATCTTGTGGCGCACCATGGCTTTCCGACAAACTAGGAGACGCTTGATGCTGACTAGGGGATTGAAAGGTGGGGGAATGGACTAGAGATGAGGTGTGGTTTTGGGCAGTGGCTGGTGTAGGCCAAGCAGCGAAGGTTCTGATGTGAATAGTGGTTCCGATGACGACATGGTAAATCGGTTTTGACTGTACATCGCTCTTGCCGCGTTCGCGTTGCACCCTGGCACACTGGACCCTCCATGTTGCTCACCGAATGGAACACGCGTCGTCTTGCGTTTTAGCTCGCTTGTGGGACCGCAGTTGAGAGCAAACCGACGTCCGTCCCCCTCCCCTGCCCGCGTCATTTATACTACTACTCCCTCCATTTTATGCGGAGTACATAAAAACAGAGGGAGTATAATACGGATGAGGATCCCCTGACGTGGCCAAACCTGCCATTGAGTAACTGACTTGCGGGGCCTAGCAAGCATGGGGCCTGCCAGTCAGTGACCGAAAGGCAGGGTAAGGCAGGGATACCTACATCAGAGGATCCACTTCTAGTACTAGTATTAGCACTACATACTCTACAGCAGATGTTGTCAGTACTCGACTAGTACTATTAGATAGGGAGCTTAAAAAAGTTACTATTGGACTAGCTATACGTGGCGAAATCCTAGTAGGAAGAGCATGTGCGAGAACAAGTGGGGCACAACTGTCGGGCCGACATGGCGCAGACTAGTCCAATTGAGGAGCTGGCCCACAATCTCCTCGCCACCGGCAACCGTTCATGTGGGTCGTGGGGGCCAGCTACATGGCGCAACTCCCGCACTGCCTCTAGACACGGCGACTGCAGTGAGCGACACGCTCATCGTCGCTAGACACGGTCGGCTTCAGTGTGCCAAGGGTGGCGTTAGCGCTGTGGCACGACCAGCAGATCAACACCCGGCTAGTCAAGGATGCACGGGGAGCCGAAGTGCGCGCGCGGCGGGACACATCCATGGAGTGTCGTAGCATGGCGAACTCCATCCCCAGGACGTGAGACCATGCCGGATAATCTTGCTTTTTCAATGACAAGTGGGGATCGCATGTGAGCAAAGGGCATCTCCAACGTTGCCACGACCGCAACTGACTACCCTGGCACACCAGAAACCCTCTGTCACGCCCAATATGCGATACTATCCTAAAGAGACTCGAAAGTCCCACCAAGGATAGAACCGCATATTGAAACGCTTTTGCAAGGTGGATATCATTACATGAACATTACATAATAGATGGGGATACATACAAAAGGCATACAATGCCATACGAATACAACATCATCTTACATAAGATCAACATCCGACTACGGATGAAACACAAACAGAAACTCAAATGACATCCACCCTGCTAGCCCAGGCTGCCGACCTGGAACATATCCCCTGATCGAAGAAGCAGAAGAAGAACTCAACGCAAGCAAGCATCGCTCTCGTGTCATGATCATCGCATAACATGTACCTGCAACTGTTGTTGTAGTAATCTGTGAGCCACGAGGACTCAGCAATCCCATTACCATGGGTATCAAGACTAGCAAAGCTTAAAGGGAAAGGAAGGGGTAAAGTGGTGAGGTTGCAGCAGCGACTAAGCATATATGGTGGCTAACATACGCAAATAAGAGCGAGAAGAGAGCAAGCACAACGATCGTGAAGCTAGCAATGATCAAGAAATGATCCTGAACTCCTACTCACGTCAAACATAACCCAAAACCGTGTTCACTTCCTGGACTCCGCCGAAAAGAGACCATCACGGCTACACACACGGTTGATGCGTTTTAATTCGGATCTGGTGTCAAGTTATCTACAACCGGACATTAACAAATTCCCCTCTGCCTATAACCGCAGGCACGGCTTTCGAAAGTTTATACCCTACAGGGGTGTCCCAACTTATTCCATGATAAGCTCTCACGATCAACGAAGGATATACCTTCTCCCAGGAAGACCCGATCAGTCTCGGAATCCCGGTTTACAAGACATTTCGACAATGGTAAAACAAGACCAGCAAGACCGCCCGATGCGCCGACAATCCCGATAGGAGCTGCACATATCTCATTCTCAGGGCAACACCGGATGAGCAATCTGTACAACTAAAGCCAGACCTCAAGTTTCCCTGAGGGGGCGCTGCAAAGGGCTCTAGTTTAGACCAACACTTAGACAAGCACAGGCCCCCGGGGGGGCTATAATAAAGATGACCCTCGAGAGAGCGACTCCCAAGGGAAAAGTAGGTGGTGGTGAGGCAAATGGTAAAACCAATGTTGGGCCTTGCTGGAGGAGTTTTATTCAAAGTGAACTGTCAAGGGGGTCCCATAAATCACCCAACTACGTAAGGGACGCAAAATCCGGGAACATAACACCGGTATAACGGAAACTAGGGGTGGCAAGAGTGGAACAAAACACCAGGCATAAGGCCGAGCCTTCCACCCTTTACCAAGTATATAGATGCATTAATAATATATAAGAGATATTGTGATATCCCAACAAAATCCTGTCCACCATGGAGCAATCTTCAACTTCACCTGCAACTAACAATGCTATAAGAGAGGCTGAGCAAAGCGGTAACATAGCCAAGCAATGGTTTGCTAGGAAGGGTGAAAAGGTTAGAGGCTGACATGGCAATTTGGGAGGCTTGATAAATAGGTGATAGGTAGCGTAGCAAAGCGATAGAACGAAGCAACTAGCATAGCAATAATAGTAGTGAGATCCATGGTAGCGGTCATCTTGCTTGAAATCCCGCTAGGAAGAAGAACGAATCCATGAAGAAGACAAGCGGACGTGGTCGAACGAATCCTCACAACTCCGGAACGAAACCGAAGCTAACGAGAGAAGCAAACCGGAAAGAAGCAAACAACATGGTAAACACACCAGCATAAACATGGCAAGATGCACAAACAAATATGATGCATGTCCGGTTTAATGAGGCATGGCATGGCAAAGTGCAACAAACAATACTACAAGTTAAGTGGAGCTCAATATGCAACGAGTTGCATATTGACAAAACACCACATGGACATATTTAGTTTAATCTCGTTTAAGCTACCAAACAATATTAAAAGTTGTTAAACATGGCAAGAGGTGAGGCATAATTAAACTACCTATTTAGGCAAGTTTAAATGAGGCCGGAAATAACAAACAACATTTCCGGAAAATCCTCATGTGCATATTTTAGATTTGGTACTGTTCTGCCTAAAACCATATTTTTATTGTTGTTAAACAGGAAAATAAAGTGCACCATGTTAAACTAGGCATTTTCCCACCCCATTTACATATAAAGTTTATTAAAAACGGAGCTACGGTTATTTAGTTATGAAATAAATCATTTTAACATGTGATTTATGCAAATTAATGCAAACATCAATTTTAAATATTTTCAACAGGGATGAAAGTTGCATATTGTTAAAGAACATGAAAAACTGAGCAAGATGCATATATGACATGTTACATTTGGATGGATGGATATTTAGTAATGAGCATTTTAAAATGATGGCATTTCGGTAAATATGCATGCACTGGAAAATGCTAAAATACACAGAGTGGGGAAAAAAATATGCACGGGCCAGAAGCATTAGAATGCAGCGGCCCAGAAGTGGAACCGGGCCCAACCGGCTATGGGTGTGCACACTGGGGAAAAAATAAACAAAACAGGGGCAAAATAATTGGGGCACTCTGGGATTTGATCCCGGGACCTCCCGTGTTGGCCCGATCTGGAGTAGCCACTACGCTATCTGTGATCCTTGAGTTCAGAGTGGGGCGCTACACTATTTGAACAAGTCAAAGGCCGAGTCTGGGAGCCATGGATGCATAGCAATTTGCCGGCAACGACGGCGAGCAACCCAGCGGCTACAGGTGCAGCAGAACAACGATGGGGGTGCGGAAATCAACGAGCATGCTTGCGCGCGTGGGTGCAGCAAGGGGTAGCATGATGAGGCGAGTGCTGGGCCGGGACCTAGCGGCAGGGCTGCGGTGAGTGCGGTGGAGCGAGCACGGGCTCGTACTCGACTCGGCGCTGGCGAGCAGGACTGCGGGAATGCGGGCGAGGCATCCGGGTGCGCGGACATGCGAGGATTGCGGGTCTCGTGCGCAAGGGTCCGAACAGAGGAGCTAAAGGCACGAGCTTCCTCTTGCTACCATGGCAGGTCATGGTGGCCGGAGCTCCTGTTCACGAAGGGCGGCGACTACAACGTATGGGACGGAGCAGGAAAAACGGGTGAAGGAGCGGAGCATCACCGTGGGGGTGCTGCTGTAGTTGTACAATGTCGAGGGTGGCCGTGGCCGGCGGGAAGACGTGCTGATCGTGGCGATGGTGCTCGGGGTCCGTGAAGCAGAGGAAGCAGGGGAAGAAGACGTCGAGGAGGAGGTCGATCCGGGCTCGAATGGACGCTTGCGAGGTCGAGGAAGAAGATGGAGACGCGGGCGTTGCTTCCCGCGGAAGAAGAAGGACGGCCGAGCTGGTTAAGTCGGAGAGGAGCTCGGCCTTTTCTTGGCCATGGCATCGGCGTGAAGCTTGGTGCCTTACCTGACAGCGGCAGGAGGAAGAGAAGGGTGAAATGGAGGGAGGATGAAGACTAGGGCACCGGGGGATGTTATATAGGGGCCTAGGGGAGCTCTCCGGCCGTCAAATCACTCAGGAGGTCGACGTGGATATCCTGGATGACCTGCCATACAAGGGGAAGACGATGAATAGGGGAATGGTGTTGGTGGGCTGGATCGAAGGGGTAAGTGGGCTGCAGCGCTGCGCGGAGAGGAGCTGGACCTCGGCTGGAACTCTCTCTCCCCTTCTGTTGTTTCTTCTTATCCATTCATAAGATATAAATGTATCTTGCATAAATGCACAGAGAGGTAGGAGTGGAATTAGGGAGAGAGAAAAATGGTTCTGGAGTCCTTGGAATATGCACAATTTGAATAAATTGGTTTGGCAATTTTTAGAGGAAGAAAAATAATTCAAGTTTGCATTGAATTCAAACTTGAGCCATTTTTGAACCCAACCAAATCATATTCATCTGAGCCGAAAATTGGCAGAGAGTGTGTAGGCAATGAGCAGGATTTATAGGAAAAGAATGAACATTTATGGAGGACAGAAAATGGCACTAGCAAAATGAAAGGAATAAGAAGGAAGAAGGAGGTGTTGATGCATGGGTAGATTTGAGAGACATAGCAAGGGGTTTGGTCACATGCAACATGCATAGAGCAAGACAACCTCATGAAAAAACTGATGCACATGGTGATTATGATGAAATGCAAAATGACAAAAGGCACAATGCAATGTAAACAATGGTGTTCATGAAACAAGAAGCAAATATGACAAGGCACTCAACATGATCATGGCATAAACATATAGGAATGAAATATGCAAAACAATATACAAAAAAAACCAACCCCAAAGGAAATAACATATCGCATCTCCGGAAAAAGCAAGAGTTGGAGTTACGAATATGGAAAGTTGTATCCGGGGCGTTACACCCTCGTCCCTCGAGTCGTCGCGCGATGCGTTCCCATCTGTCGCCAACTGCCCGCATTCATACCATCCGTCCGTATGCCTCCATTAAGAGCTTCGGTGCCCGAGGAACCAACTCCGGTGACTTAATGACGCACCTGGACGCTTGGCCTCATCGGAATGCGCTACTTAAAGTGGCAACGCCCAGCTAAACTCCAAACCATAGCGCATCGTCCTGCTACCTGGCACCACATCCGCCATGACCGCGAGCGCGGACGCTCTGCGGGAGAGCTTGTCTTGGGGATGAAGCTCGAGGTCTGCTACCTCTTGAGCTTGCCTTGGTTTTCCCTTAAAGAGGAAAGGGTGATGCAGCAAAGTAGCGTAAGTATTTCCCTCAGTTTTGAGAACCGAGGTATCAATCCAGTAGGAGACGATGCACAAGTCACTGAATACCTGCACAAACAATCAAGAACTTGCAACTAATGCAACAAAGGGGTTGTCAATCCTTTCACGGTCACTCGCAAAAGTGAGATCTGATAGATATAGTAAACTAAATATTTTTGGTATTTTTGGTTTATAAATTGGAAAGTAAAGATGCAAAATAGTAGATCGGAAACTAGCAAGATGTAAATGAGATTCAGTAATATGGAAAGGAGACCCGGGGCCATAGGTTTCACCAGTGGCTTCTCTCAAGATAGCATATATTATGGTGGGTGAATGAATTACTGCAGAGCAATTGATAGAAAAGTGCAACGTTATGACGACATCTAAGGGAATGATCATGAACATAGGCATCACGTCCGTGTCAAGTAGACCGACTCCTGCCTGCATCTACTACTGTGACTCCACACATCAACCACCATCTAGCATGCTTCTAGAGTATTAAGTTCATAAAGAACGGGGTAACGCATTAAGCAAGATGACATGATGTAGAGGAATTAGCTCAAGCAATATGATGAAAACCCCATCTTGTTATCCTCGATGGCAACAATAAAATATGTGCCTTGCTGCCCCTACTGTCACTAGGAAAGGACACCACAAGATTGAACCCAAAGCTAAGCACTTCTCGTATTGCAAGAAAGATCAATCTAGTAGGCCAAACTAAACCGATAATTTGAAGAGACTTGCAAATATATCAAATCATGCATATAAGAATTCAGAGAAGAACTAAATAATATTCATTGATAATCTGATCATAACTCCACAATTCATCGGATCTTGGAAGACACGCCGCAAAAGAATATTACATCGAATAGATCTCCAAGAACATCAAGGAGAACATGGTATTGAGAATCAACGAGAGTGAAGAATCCATCTAGCTAATAACTATGGACCCGAAGGTCTGTGGTAAACTACTCACGCTTCATCGGAGAGGTAATGGTGTTGATGCAGAAGCCCTCCATGATCAAATCCCACTCCGGCAGGACGCCGGAAAAGGTCCCTAGATGAGATCTCACGGGTACATAAGGTTGTTGCGGTGGAAAAGTGGTTTCGTGGCTCAATTGGATGTTTTCAGGGTATAAGAGTATATATAGGCGAAGGAACTAGGTCACGGGACCTACGAGGGGCCCATGAGGGTGGGGGGGCGCCCTCCTGCCCTGTAGCTGTTTTGTTGCCTCTCTGACTTCATCTCCAAGTCTTCTGGTTTTCTTTTGGTCCAAGAAAGATCATCATGAAGATTTCATTCCATTTGGACTCAGTTTGGTATTCCTTTTCTACAAAACTCTAAAATAGCAAAAAAAACAGAAACTGGCACTCTGCCTTAGTTAATAGGTTAGTTCCAAAAATAATATAACAGAGCATATTAAATCCCATTGAACATCCAAAACATATAATATAATAGCATGGAACAATCAAAAATAATAGATATGTTGGAGACGTATCAAACATCCCCAAGCTTAATTCCTACTCGTCCTCGAGTAGGTAAATCATAAAAACAGAATTTTTGATGTGGAATGCTACCTAACATATTTATCCATGTAATGTTCTTTATTGTGTCATGAATGTTCAGATCTGAAAGATTCAAGACAAAATCTTAATATTGACATTAAAAATAGTAATACTTCTATCATACTAACAAGGCAATTATGTCTTCTCAAAATAACATGGCCAAAGAAAGCTTATCCCTACAAAATCATATAGTTTGGTTATGCTCCATCTCCGTCACCTAAAATACTCAAATCATGCACAACCCCGATGACAAGCCAAGCAATCGTTCATACTTTGATGTTCTCAAACCCTTTCAACTTTCACGCAATACATGAGCGTGAGCCATGGATATAGCACTATGGGTGGAAAAAAATGGTGGTTGTGGCGAAGAAAAAAGAGGGAGATGGTCTCACATCAACTAGGTGTATCAATAGGCTATGGAGATGCCCATTGTCAGTGTCAAAACTGGCGGATCTTGGGTAGGGGGTCCCGAACTGTGCGTCTAAGGCAAATGGTAATAGGAGGCAGTGGACATAATGTTTACCCAGGTTCGGGTCCTCTCGATGGAGGTAATACCCTACTTCCTGCTTGATTGATCTTGATGATATGAGTATTACAAGAGTTGATCTACAACGAGATCGTAGAGGCTAAACCCTAGAAGCTAACCTGTGATTATCATTGTTGTTTTCCTACGGACTAAACCCTCCGGTTTATATAGACACTGGAGAGGGCTAGGATTACACAGAGTCGGTTACAGAGAAGGAGATCTACATATCCTAATTGCCAAGCTTGCCTTCCATGCAAAGGAGAGTCCCACCCGGACACGGGACGAAGTCTTCAATCTTGTATGTTCATAGTCGAACAGTCCAGCCAAAGTATATAGTCCGGCTGTCCAAGGACCCCCTAATTTTGGACTCCCTCAGTATCCCCTGAACCAGGCTTCAATGATGATGAGTCCGGCGCGCAGATTGTCTTCGGCATTGCATGGCGGGTTCCTTCTCCGTATACTCCATAGAAGATCTTGAATATGAGGATCGTGTCCGGCTCTGCAAAATAATTTCCACATACCACCGTAGAGAGCATAATATTCCACCAATCTAATCTGCTGACAACTTTTCATAGCGTGACATCACGCCGCGGCCTGGTCATTTATGGACCGTTTTTCCCAGCTTGCCACTACACGTGTTGGGAGGCAGTTTTATTGGCACGTCTTGCCAAAGCAGAGATTGTGTTCCCCTTATCACGGGATTCTCATCAATACGGGTGTGGGTAACCCAACCATGCTTGTTAGTATGACTCCTTGATTTTAGGCAAGTTCCAAACGGCCACGCGGAGGACGCTTGATATTCACCCTCTTTACAAAGGGGCCAAGGCCTGTCCTTTTCTTCCCACGCTCGATCCTTCCCTTCCCCCACCTCGAGTTCCAACACCCGAGGCTCAGGCTAAGCGCTTTGAACCTTCCACCATGTCCGGATCCAACCTTCAAGGTCGGTGGATGGCCTCCTCTGTCACAGAGGAGGACCTCAAGAAGCTTAGGGAGGCCAGGTATCTGACCGCCAAAATCCCGCACAGGCTGCCTGCTCAAGGGCAAGTCATACCCACCCACTCCCGAACCCAACGAGAGTGTCGTATTTGTTTCCCACTTCCTCCGAGGGCTCGGATTTAGTCTTGATCCCTTTGTTAGAGGGCTCATGTTCTATTACGGGCTAGATTTCCATGATCTAGCTCCAGATTCCATCCTTCACATCTTGTCGTTTATCATCGTGTGTGAGGCCTTCCTCCGCATCACCCCACACTTCGCCTTATGGCTCAAGACCTTCAATGTGAAGCTGAAGATGATCGATGGGCGACACACAGTGTGCGGAAGTGCTATAATAAGCAAAGGCGTCGGTGCCCTATGGCCAAAGGGTTCCTTCCCGGAGGTGTCCGACTTATGGCAACGAGAGTGGTTTTACATCACAGCTCCCCGAGGTACAAAGTGGGCGGCCGCCCCCGCCTTCTGCTAGGGCCCTCCGTCACAACTGGCATCGTCGGTCAACAAGGGGCTGGACTGGGGGCCAGTTAATGACGTGTTGACACTGCAAAGTCGCATCCGAGATGTCCTCAAGAGGGATGTCAGTCTTGTGAAGGTAATGCAAGTAATGCTAGTTCGTCGGGTCCTGCCATGCCAACGTCGATCTCTCCGTATGTGGGAGTTCAACCCAGAAGGACCGCAAACTATTCAACAATTCTTTGGCGTGACGCTCAAAGAGATGTATGGATTATTCTTCGGATCACGAATAAAGTGTCCGGACACTACCGAGGATGCGGGTCTCAACAGCAACCGTCCAGATACACCAGTAAGTAATTCCGCGACCGAACATGCCGTCTTTATATTTCTCACAACATCATTTTGAAAGATTGCTCTCGGCCAGGACTGAATAAGAAAGGCGGAGAGGATCAGGTGTTCGGCCCCCCTTCCCGAAGGCTCGCCGGATCCTGTACTCACCAGGATACTTGAGCGCGCACCCTATCAGGTGCCATCAGGAGAAGATGAGGGGAGGAATAGAGAAGCCAAGAGCAGGCTTCATACCTTACACATCCAAACCGGGGGAGTAAGTGCCTCCGCGAAGGAGGATAATCGGGGAGGTGAATTTGGAATCCGCTCTCCTCACGGGAAGAAAAGGGCCGCCTTTGAAGACTTGGAAACGAAGGTTTCCAAATGAGGGAAGAAACCTTTGCCAGGGGCCCTGCCCCAGAGGGTGTTCTTACCGCACAACGCCCGCAAGGGGGCCAACCCTCAACCAAGTTGTAAGTGAACAAAAGTACTTTGGTAAATATATCCTGCTTTATCCTTGAGAACAATAACCGAGACACATATCTTGCAGTCCGACTCGTAGCCCTAAACAAAGTTCATCTTTGGGGGATCTTCTTCCGGAGATGATGGAGAGCAAAACGCCTCCTCCTGCCTCCCTGCCTAATAAGGCGGACGACTCCGAGGTGTCGTCACAGAGGATTTCTCCTGATCCACAAATGCCAGAAGGTAACACTTTGGCCGCCCAAAGTCTGGAGTATTCGGCTCCTAATGAGAGCAACAGAAAGAGTCTAGGATTATCCGGTGCACAACCGGCCACACTGATGGGTCTTCTGGAGCAAGCGGCTATCTCAGAGGCGCATCGTACCTTAATGGGTATGGTGATTGAGAGGATTTCATCAGCCAAAAGCGGGTTGAATGAAGCTTTTACGATCCTACTAAGAGGCTTTGAGGTACGCAAAGTAATATATATGTATTTTTGATGGTACCACACACGCTAGGTATGCTCTATATAGAGAGTAGCCCCTGAGACTCTGGTTGCCGTCCAGAGGCGGCAAACAGAGGATCATAGTCCCAGGTAATGATCGTGCTGCTTTTATGTGTAGGAGGCTGAGGGTCCGACGACTGGCCGGACTACTGATTTTGCCGAACTGAGGCGGCAGCTTGACATGACGGATGCCGACATCGCGCTTGTGAACAAGCGGCTTGACGAGGCACACGGTATGTATTTTCCGGTGGTCAGCAAATATTTAAGAGGAGCATGATGCTAGTATCTATAATATGTTGTGACTACAGATGGAGCTGCCGCCGTGGAGATCCTTCGGGCGAAACTTGCCCGAGCCAAGGAACAAGCCAGGAGAAGTGATGCAGCCGCCCTAAAGGCGGCCGAAGAGTTAAAAGCCGAACAGGTTGCTCATTGCCAGAGCGAAGAAAAGATAGCCAAGATGGCTGTTGAGATGAAAGATGCAGCCGACCGATATGAGCTCCTTGAAATGGAAAAGCAAGTGAAAGTGGCTGACCTGAAGAAGGCCTTGGAAGGAGCCAAGGAATTTCGCTCTAAGATCAGTGCGGCAAGGGAGGAGCGTCATCAAGCCGGAGATATCACGGCTGGGAAGCCCTTTCTATTGCGGACAAAGTTCAGAGATCCGGAGTATGCTCCTCTGTATCAATTATGGAGTGCTGCGGATGCATACTTGAACTTGGCAAAGAGTGCTGCTGATGCGACTGAATATTTCAAAGATCAGAAAGATCATGAGGTGGAAAGGTTGTTCTGGTCGCAGTTCAGTGCTCCAAAGCGTCCGCTGCTGTTAAATTAACAAATGGCCGAGTGGGCCGAGCTCCATAGGTTGTCCGGGCTTGACATGAGGTCTGTCGTGGATCATCTTTGGCTGAAGGGACGTCGGTCGGACAGTTATTTTGGTTTAGTGCAACGATTCCTTCGTGCTATGTCGCATATTGACGCTGTAAAGAGGTCAACGTGCATAGAGGGTGCGCGGATGGCTCTTGCCCGTGTTAAAACATATTGGGCATGGATGGAGGCCACCGGCATTGCATCCCGGGGTCTGGCCGGAGGCCAGGACCCGGCCAAGCACTACTTTGAAGAAGTCCTAGAAGGCGCACATTTAATAGAGGCTCAGTGCTCGAAGAGTAGCATGTTCGAGTGACATGTATCTGAATTGTAAAAACAATGCTATTTCGATTATAAAGGCTGTGTTTATACTTTTTCCCGAAAGTATTATAGTGCCTCCTGTGCGGCCGTTTATGTATGTATATAACCTGAAAGTTTGCAGTCGTCCGCTTCATCCCCCACGCATGTAATGCGGGGGTGTTCGGAAAAGCGCGTAATCACACTTGATCCAACGTCTTGGTCCATTAAGGAGGTGATAACACGGCAAACAAGGCAATCGGACTATATAGGTTTAACACTTTCACTTAGCCATAGGAGTTTGATGGTGGGGCTACTATGTAGCCCCTGGTACTTCCGCGTTCGTCCCAATATGGTGCGCGTGCGTACATGACCGGGAAACCGGTACTTTGTTAATGCAGAGGAATCACAAAGATTTCGCTGAGTCATTGAGTGGTTGACCAGTCTCGCGCTTTATCATGATAGTCAGTTTTCGGCTTTCTCTACTTAGGTGCTCATCCAGATGAACCAAGGCACAATCGCAGTAGTTCTCCCGGTGCCACCTTAGCCGATAAAGCAGAACATAAGGTAGCAAAACACGGGAGCTGGGCAAACCCAACTATTGACCCAAGACATGATTCGGAGCTAATGCATATAAGGCCAAACTCACGATGCCGAATAGTCCCTAAGGTATTCGGACTTTACAACATATTCTGCGCTGAGTAACACCCTCGATAATGAGCCCTGATTTTCCAGGTACATGCATTAGTCTGGCGTGACAAAATGCCAATAACGCCAGCATCACTCTCAGTTGTGTTAAGTGCCTGGAGATTGTGAAGCAACAAGAGACATTAAAAAAGGTTTACACAGGGTCTTAATCTAAAAAGAAACCTTTGAGTGGGGCTGTGTTGCACATCTACGCCTTTGTCTCCATTGTGCCGTATCCTGGAAGGGTGTAGCACGACGATCATCTGAAAAAAAAGGAAAAACCAGGTGAAAGAATTCATGCGAAAAGTTGGTTATTCTTAATGAACCATAAAACGCAATCGATTATTGTATTAATGGGATCAAGCCGAACTATGGGCCCTTTTACATGCGGGCAGCCCCTTTCATCGCCTTTGTGGGTATATCCAGTAAACCAAGCTCAGGTTTATCTGAGATGCTACAACTAGTGGTGCGCCGGACTCATCTAACCGTGTCCGCGGTCTTGACGACCGATCATTTATTTTGGTTGGAGAGGCCGTTCAGTGTTCGGCTGCTAGAGCCGCCACATATTCTTTCGCTCATAGGGAACGCTCTGTGTTTCCGCTAACTGTGATGACGCCACGTGGACCGGGCATCTTAAGTTTGAGATAAGCGTAATGTGGTACTGCATTGAAACAAGCGAAGGCCGTTGTTCCGAGTAGTGCATGATAGCCGCTTCGGAATGGAGCGATGTTGAAGATTAATTCTTCACTTCGGAAGTTGTCGGGAGAACCGAATACAACCTCTAATACAAGAGAGCCCGTGCAGTGGGCGTCTACGCCTGGTATTACTACTTTGAAGGTAGTATTGCTTTGGCTGATTCTTGATGGGTCTATCCCTATTTTGTTGATAGTGTCCTGGTATATCAGATTAAGACTACTGCCGCCGTCCATAAGGACTCGGGTGAGATGATATCCGTCAATTATTGGGTCGAGCACCAAGGCAGCCGATCCTCCATGATGGATACTAGTCGTATGATCCCTGCGATAAAAAGTGATCGGGCAAGCCGACTAAGGATTGAACTTGGGAGCGACGGGCTCTACAGTGTATACGTCTTGGAGTGCGCGTTTGCGCCTCCTTTTTGGTATGTGAGTTGCGTAAATCATATTCGCTGTTTTGACTTTTGGTGGGAATTTTTTCCTGTCCCCCAGTGTTCGGCTGGCGAGGCTCATCCTTGTCTTCAGTTGGCATCTCCATCCCCTTGTGTTCGGCATTTAGCTTGCCGGCCTGCTTGAAAACCCAGCATTCTCCGTTGGTGTAATTTGCAGGTTTTTTGGGGGTGCCATGAATCTGACATAATTTGTCTAGAATCTTGTTTAGGATGGACGGTCCATCTTTGCTGCCTTTAAATGGCTTTTTCCGTTGACCGGGTCAAGAGCCCCTGAATCCGGTGTTGACCGCCGTGTTGTCTGGGTTGTCTTCATTATTTCGATGCTTGTTTTTATTGCTTCGCGGCTTCCAATTTCCATTCCTGACTTGAGACGTGCCTGGGTCGCTGGTGTTGCTGCGGGCCAACCAGCTTTCCTCGCCCGTGCAGAAGCGGGTCATAAGGCTTGTCAGGGATTTTCTTGGCCGAGGTGTCTGGCGAGCCATTCATCTCGGATACCGTGCTTGAAAGCCACTAAGGCTTTGGCATCTGGGCAGTCGACGATTTGATTCTTCTAGTGACAAATCTGTTCCAAAGCTTACGGGCTGACTCTCCGGGTTGTTGGATTATATGACTTGTCGTCTACATCCGGAGGTCGGACATAGGTCCCTTGAAAATTGGCCCTAAAAGCATCCTCAAGTTCCTCCCAACTTCCAATTGAGTTTTCGGGGAGGCTTTTACACCAATGGCAAGCTAGTCCTTTCAACTTGAGGGGCAGGTATTTAATGGCGTGGAGATCATCTCCGCAAGCCATGTGGATGTGAAGGATAAAGTCCTCAATCCATACCCCAGGGTCTGTCGTTCCGTCATATGCCTCTATATTCACGGGTTTAAATCCCTTTGGAAATTCATGCTCCAGCACCTCATCGGTGAAGCACAGGGGGTGCGCGGCACCCCTATATTTGGATGTGTCATGGCATGTTGTCGACGGTTGTTGTGTTCTGTGTTGTTTCTGAGCTGGTATCCAATCAATATGATCGTTTTGGTGGCTATGATCCTGCGCTGGAGCAGGCTTCCTAGATCCATAGATGGACCTGGTCATACCGCCTTTTTTGTCCAGGAGCTCATGTAAATCGTGTGCTGACTTGTGTGTGGCATCATTAGCCGCCCTGTCGCGGCCATGGGGTGGTCGATCCGGTGGATCTGCCGTATTATTTTTCAGCGGAATGGGCTCTATGGCCTCGTTGTCGAATTCGGGCAGCAGCTTGCGCTTTGGGTAGCTCTTTGTGTGGCGATCGCCATCTATTTTTCTTCAATATCGAGCACTTTGTTCCATCTGTGGTTGAGCATATCCTGCACGGCCATAAGCCTTTGCTTCTGCTTCTTCAAGCTCCTTGCGGTGGCAATAAGCTTTCTATGGAGGTTCTCTTGTTCCAAGTGCCTTTCTGAGATGATGTGTGCATCATTGTCCGGACTGTTCTCCTCTCCGGAGATAGGTTGATAAGTTTTACCCTCGGCATCGCCGTGATCGGACAGCGGCTCCAGACTATGTTCGCCGTCCCTTGGCTCGTCCTGCTCCATCGCTGGGTCCACGGGGTCGTCGTTTCCTTTGGAGTCGACCAGGGTATTATTTCTTCTTGCGGTGTTATCGTTGTTTATACTGTGGTGGGATTTAGAGCGCCTCCTACATCGTCGATTTGTTTCCTTCTCGAGGGGATTATCCTCCGTTACATCCTTCCATTCCTCGCTATTGTTTTCTTTGGGTGTATCCACCATGTATATATCATATGATGAGGTGGCTGTTGTCGGTGTCAAAACCGACGGATCTCGGGTAGGGGGTCCCGAACTGTGCGTCTAAGGCTAATGGTAACAGGAGGCAAGGGACACGATGTTTTACCCAGGTTTGGGCCCTCTCGATGGAGGTAATACCCTACTTCCTGCTTGATTGATCTTGATGATATGAGTATTACAAGAGTTGACCTACCACGAGATCGTAGAGGCTAAACCCTAGGAGCTAGCCTATGATTATGATTGTTCTTGTCCGACGGACTAAATCTTCCGGTTTATATAGACACCGGACGAGGCTAGGGTTACACAGAGTCAGTTACAAAGAAGGAGATTTAACATCCGAATCACCAAGCTTGCCTTCCACGCAAAGGAGAGTCCCATCCGGACACGGGACAAAGCCTTGAATCTTGTATCTTCATAGTCCAACAGTCTGACCAAAGTATATAGTCTGGCTGTCCGGATACCCCCTAATCCAGGACTCCCTCAGTAGCCCCTGAACCAGGCTTCAATGAAGATGAGTCCGGCACGCAGGTTGTCTTCGGCATTGCAAGGCGGGTTCCATCTCCGAATACTCCAAGGTAGATTCTGGACACAAGGATCGTGTCCGGTTCTACAAAATAATTTCCACACACCACCGTAGAGAGCACAATACTTTACAAATCTATTCTGCTGACAATTTTTCACGGCCTGCCCTTACGCCGTGGCCTGGCTTAATACGAACCAGTTTTTTCTCCAGCCTGCTATGACACGCACTGCAAGGCAGTTTTATTAGCATGCCTTGTCAAAGCAGAGATCGTGTTCCCCTCATTGCGGGATTCTCATCAATACGGGAGCGGGTAACCCAAATACGCCCATTGGCAGGACTCCGTGTTTTTAGGCAAGTCCCAAATGATTATGTTGAGGATGCTTGATATTCACCCCCTTTATAGAGGGGTTGAGGCCTATCCCTCTCTCTTACCACACTTGTGCCTTTTCGCATCTCGAGTTCAACACCCGAAGCTCAAGCTTAGGCACTACGAATCTTCAATCATGTCCGGATCCAACCTTCAAGGCTGGTGGATGGCCTCCTCTGTCACAGAGGAGGACATTGCGAAGCTCAGGGAGGCCAGATATCTGACAGCCGACGTCAAGCACAGGCTTCCTGCTCCAGGGCAGGTCATCCCCACTCCCGAGCCCAACGAGAGCATTGTATTTGTTTCTCACTTCCTCCGAGACTTAGGCTTCACCCTCGATCCCTTCGTGAGAGGGCTCATGTTCTATTACGGGCGATATTTTCACGATCTAGCTCTGGATTTCGTCCTTCACATCTCGTCGTTTATCGTCATGTGCGAAGCCTTTCTCGACATCACCCCACACTTCGGCTTATGGCTCAAGACCTTTAATGTAAAGCCAAAGGTGATCGAGGGGCGACACGCGGAGTGCGGAAGCGCTGCAATAAGCAGAAACGCCGATGCCCCATGCCCAGAGGGTTTTCTTCCCGGAGGTGTCCGATCTATGGCAGCAGAGGTGGTTCTACATCACGGCTCCCTGAGGCACAAAGTGGGCGGCTGCCCCCGCCTTCCGTCCGGGCTCTCCGCCTCAACTGGTGTCGTGGGCTAACGTGGGACTGGACTGGGGGCCTGCTAATGACGTACCGACATTGCAGAGTCATATCCGGGAGCTCCTTGAGAGGGACATCAGTCTTGTCAGGATAATTCAGGTAATGCTAGTTCGACGGATCCTGCCGTGCAAACGTCGGCCTTTCCGGATGTGGGAGTTCAATCCCGAGGGTCCGTGAACTGTTCAACACTTCTTCGGAATGACGCTCGAAGGGATGTATAGGTTATTCTTCGGACCACGACTAAAGTGTCCGGACACCATTGAGGATGCGAGCCTGAGCTGCAACCGCCTAGATACCCAAGTAAGTAAACCTGAAACCGAACACTTTGTTTATATTTATCACAACATTATCCTTAAAACTATCCACGGCCAGGATTGGCTCAGCAAGGCAGAGAGAATCAGGTGTCCGGCCCCACTTCCCGAAGGCTCGCCTAGTCCGGCAATAGCCAGGATGCTTAGACATACGCTAAGCCAAGTGCCCTCGGGGAAAGACGAAGGGAAGAATAGAGAAGCCGAGCTTCACACATTGCATATCCAAACCGAGGGAATTGCTGTCTCCATGAAGGAGGATAGTCCGGGAGGGGAATCTGAGGTTTCCTCCCCCGGCGGGAAGAAGAGGTCCGCCTCTAAAGACATGGAAACGGAGGTGCCTAAACAAGGGAAGAAAACTTCACCAGGGAGCCCTGCCCCAAAGGGCGTCCTCACCGCGCCATGCCCACAAACGGGACAACCCTTCACCAAGATGTAAGTTAATCATAAATAAAAAGACATTGCTTCCTCCTCCAATAACCAGGATCCATCCTCTGGAGTCGGGCTAGTAGCTCTTCTCAATAGAGTTCGTCTTCGGGGGATCTTCTTCCGGAGAGGATGGAGAGTGAAACCCCACCTGCCTCTCCGCCCCATGGGGCACGCGACCCTGAGGTGTCGTCACAGAGGAGTCTAGATCCGCCGAGGCCAGAAGCTAACACTTCGGCCGCCCCGAGCCCAGAGTGTTCGGCTCCCACGGGGGAGGGCAATAGGAAGGGTCCTGGACAGTCCGGCGCTCAGCCGGACACACTGATGGGCCTTCTGGAGCAAGCTGCTCCATCGGAGGATCATCGTGCGTTAATGGGTACGGTGTTTGAGAAGATTCATCTGCCACAAGCGGGTTAAATGAAGCTCTTATGAGCCTTCTCAAAGGCTTTGAGGTACATAATGAAATACGTAATTTTTCGGCTGTACCGCACACGCTAGGTGTGCTCCGTATAGATAGTAGCCCCTGAGACTCTAGTTGCCAGCCCTAGGCGGCAAACGGAGGATCACACTCCCTAGTAATGATCGCACTGCATTCATGCGCAGGTGGCAAAGGGCCCGGCGGTAGACCGGACCGCTGAGTTCGCCGAACTGACGCGACAGATTGATGTGGTGGACGCCGACATCACGCTTGTAAACAAGCGGCTTGCCGAGTCACAGAGTATGTCCTCTTTTTTTCATTTTTTTAGGGAAAATTAGGAGGAGCATAATGTTAATATTATATGCTTTGGCTGCAGGCGGAGCTGCTCCGTGGAGGCCCTGAGGGCGGAACTTGTGCTAGCCAGGGAACAAGCCCATTCTAGTAATGCGGCTGCCCTAAAGGCGGCCGAAGATTTGAGAGCCGAACAGGCTGCTCGCCGCTGAAGCGAAGATAAAATAGCCGAGATAGCTATGGAGCTAAGAGATGTCGTCGGCCGGTATGAGATCCTCGAAAAGGAGAATCAGGGAAAGTCAGCTAACCTGAAGAAGGCCCTGGACGCGGCCAAGGAGACGCGTTCTGAAATTAGAGATCCGCTGGAAGAGCTTTGACAGGCTGGAGAAATCGCGTCTGGAAGCCCCTATTTGTTGCGGATGAAGTTCATGGATCCAAAGTACGCTCCTCTGGATTGGCTTTGGAGCGCTGCAGATGCATATGCGGATCTGGCAAAAAGTATGGCTGAAGCGACCAAGTTCTTCAAGGATCAAAAAGATAATGAAGTAGAAATGTTGTTCTCGTCGCAATTCAGTGCTCCAACGCATCCGCTGCCATTGAGTGAGAGGATGGCTGCTATGGCCGAGCTCCATAGGTTGTTCGGTCTTGCAATGAGGTTTGTAATAGACCATCTATGGCCGAAGGGACCAAGGTCGGGCATTTATTTAGGTTTGGTGCATCCATTTCTTGGCGCCATATAGGGAGTCGATGCCATGAAGTGGTCGACATGCATAGAGGGTGCGCAGATGGCTCTTGCCCGTGTTAAAACATACTGGGCGGATATGGAGGCCACCGGCATTGCAACCCAGAGTCCGGCAGGAAGCCAGGACCCAGCCGAGCACTATTTTGAGCAGGTCATAGAAGGTGCCGTTTAATAAAGGCTCAGTGCTCGAAGAGTGTCATGTTCGAGTGACAAGTCGTTCAATTCTAAAAACATTTTTTCTTTAATTATAAAGGCTATGTTTATAGTTTCGCCCGAAAGTGTTATATTGCCTCCTGTGCGGCATTTGATGTATATACATATATAACCTGAAAGTTAGCAGTCGTTGGCTTCAGCCCCCACGCAGATAATGCGGGGGTGTTTGCAAAAATGTGCGTAATCACACTTGATCCAATGTCTTGGCCCATTAAGGAGGTGATCGCACATCGAACTAGGCAACCGGACTATATAGCTGTAACACTTTCACTTAGCCATAGGAGTTTGACTGTGGGGCTACTATGTAGCCCCTGGTACCTTCGGATGCATCCGGATACGGGCGCATATGTACATGACCGGGAAACGGCCCTTCGTTAATGCGGAGGAATCCTGAAGATTCCGATGTGTCCTCGAGTGGTTGACCGGTCTCTCGCTGCATCATGACAGTCAGTTTTTGGCTTTCTCTACTGAGGTGCTCGTCCGGAATAACCAGGGCACAATCGTAGTAGTTCTCCTTTGGCCGCCTTAGCCGATAGAACGGAACGTAAGGCAGCAAACCCAGGTGCCGGGAAAACCCAGCATTTGACCAAAGACATGATTCGGAGCTGATGCATATAAGGCCAAACTCGCGACGCCGAACACTCCCGAAGGTATTTGGACTTTATAACATATGCTAGGCTGAGTAGCGCCCTTGATTATGAACCCTGTATTTCCAGGTATGTGTATTAATCTGTCGTGGCGAAATGCCAATAACACCAGTATCCCTTGTGGGTGTATTGAATACCCGTGGGATGTCAAGAAACAAGAGACAGTAAAGAAGGTTTACACAGGGGCTTAATCTAAAGAGAAACCTTGGAGCGGGGCCCTCCTGCACGTCTGCGCCTTTGTCTCCGTTGTGCCGTATCCTGGAAGGGTGTCGCATGAATGACGTCTGTAAAAAGGAAAACTCATGTAAAAGAGTATGGCATAAGCGTGCGAAATGTTTGTAATTCTCAATGGATAGTAGAAATGTGAGACATTGGCATGTTAGTAAGGTCAAGCCGAATTGTGGGCTTTATTACATGTTTGCAGCCCCTGGTTCCATCTATGGGGGAATATGTATAGCACCCAGCTCAGGTTTATCTGGGCTGTGACCAACGATGGTGCGTCAGACTCGTCTAACCGCGTCTGTGGTCTTGACGACCGATCATGCATTCTGATAGGAGAGGCCGCTTAGTGTCCGGCTGCTAGAGCCACCACATACTCTTCCGTACGTAGGGAACGCTATGTGTTTCCGCTAACAATGATGACGCCACGTGGGCTGGGCATCTTGAGTCTAAGGTGTGCGTAGTGTGGTACTGCATTGAAGCAAGCGAAGGCCGTTCTTCCGAGTAATGCATGATAACCGCTTCGGAAGGGAGTGATGTCGAAGAGTAATTCTTCGCTTCTGAAGTTGTCGGGGGAACCGAATGTCACCTATAGTATGAGGGAGCCCTTGCAGTTTGCCTCAACGCCTGGTATCACTCCTTTATAGGTGGTGTAACTTTGGCTAATTCTGGATGGGTCGATCCCCATCTTGTGGACAGTGTCCTGATATATCAGATTAAGACTACTGCTGCCGTCCATGAGGACGCGAGTGAGATGGTATCCATCGATTATTGGGTCGAGCACCAAGGCAGCCGATCCTCCATGCCAGATACAAGTCGGATGGTCCCTGTGATCGAAGGTGATTGGGCAGGCCGACCAGGGGTTGAATTTGGGGGCGACGGGCTCTACAGCGTATACATCTCTGAGCGCGCGTTTGCGCCTTCTCTTTGGTATGTGAGTCGCGTAGATCATGTTTAGTGT
Organism: Triticum aestivum; assembly: GCF_018294505.1. Classification (NCBI taxonomy): domain Eukaryota; kingdom Viridiplantae; phylum Streptophyta; class Magnoliopsida; order Poales; family Poaceae; genus Triticum; species Triticum aestivum. The sequence goes on along the minus strand of NC_057795.1, from coordinate 516,409,521 downwards.
TTTGACTTCTGGTAGGAATTTTGTCTGTCCCCCAGTGTTCGGCTGGCGAGGCTCATCCTCGTCTTCACTTGGTGTTTCCCTTACCTTGTGTTTGGCATTTAGCTTGCCGGCCTGCTTGAAGACCCAGCATTCTCTCTGAGTGTGATTTGCAGGTTTTTTGGGGGTGCCATGAATTTGGCACAATCTATCCAGGACTTTGTTCAGGCTGGACAATCCCTCTTTGCTGCCTTTAAATGGCTTCTTTTGTTGACTGGGTTGAGAGCCCCTGAATAAGGCGTTGACCGCCGTGTTGTTGGAATGTCTTCCTTGTTTCAACGCTTGTTTTTATTGCGATGTGGCTTCCCGTTTCCATCCCTTATTTTGGATGTGCCTGGGTTACTGGTGCCTCTATGGTCCAACCAACTATCCTCACCCGCACAGAAGCGGGTCATAAGGCTTGTTAAGGCTGCCATTGTCCTCGGATTTTCTTGGCCGAGGTGTCTGGCAAGCCATTCGTCTCGGATACTATTCTTGAAGGCTACTAGGGCTTCGGTGCCCGGACAATCAACAATTTGATTCTTCTTGGTGAGAAATCTGTTCCAAAGATTACGGGCTGACTCTCTGGGCTATTGCATTATGTGTCTTAAATCGTCTGCGTCCGGAGGTCGGACATAGGTCCCTTTAAGATTGGCCCTAAAAGCATCCTCAAGTTCCTCCCAACTTCTGATTGAATTTTCGGGGAGGCTTGTCAACCAGTGCTGAGCTGGCCCCTTCAACTTGAGGGGGACATATTTGATGGCATGGATGTCATCCCCATGAGCCATGTGGATATGAAGGATAAAATCCTCAATCCAAACCCCAGGGTCTGTCATTCCGTCGTATGCCTCTATGTTCATGGGTTTGAATCCCTATGGAAAATCATGATCCAGCACCTCATTGGTGAAGCACAGAGGGTGCGCTACCCCTCTGTATCTAGACATGTCGTGGCATGCTATCAACTGGTGTTGTGTCCGGTGTTGATTTGGAATTGGTATTCGAACAGTGTGATCGTCTTGGTGACCATAATCCCTCACCAGAGCATGTCCTCTAGATCCATAGATGGACCTGGTCACGCCGGCCTTTTTGTTCAGGAGCTCACATAAATCGTGTGTGTCGTCAGTAGCTGCTCTATCGCGGCCATGAAGTAGTTGGTCTGGCCGATTGGCCGTATTGTTCTTCGGCGGAGTGGGCTCTACGGCTTCATCGTCGAATTCGGGCAGCAGCTTGCGCTTTGGGTAGCTCTTTGTATGGCGATCGTCGCCATATTTTTCTTTGGTGTCTAGCACTTGTTTCACCTGCGGTTGAGCGTAGCCTGTGTGGCCTTAAGCCTTTGCTTCTGCTTCTTTAGGCTCCTCGCTGTGGCCATCAGCCTTCTGCAGAGGTTATCTTGTTCTAGGCGTTTTTCCGGGATGATGAATGCATCGGCGTCCGGACTGTCCTCCTCTCCGGAGGTAGGTTGATGGGTTCGACCCTCGGCATCGCTGTTATCAGGCGTCTGCTCCGGGCTGTGTTCGGTGTGACCTGGCTCATCCTACTCCATAGCTAGGTCCATATGGTCGTTGTTGTCTTCGGAGTCGACCAGGTAGTCAATTTTCCTTTCGCTATTATCGCTATTTTTACGATTACTGGACTTGGAGCAGCGCCATCGCCGTCGTTTGGTTTTGTCGGGGGGGGGGGTTATCCTCCGTTGTATCCTTTTTGTCGCTGTTGTCCTCCTTACGTGTGTCCACCATGTATATATCATATGATGAAGTGGCAGTCCAGTGCCCCACGGGCGGTGGTTCCAGATCGTCCCCTTCATCGGCGTCCATACCGTCGATGTCGTCGGAGTCGAATTCAAGCGTGTCTGTTAGGTTATCGACAATGGCTATTAGGTGGGTGGTGGGCGGGCCGCGATTTTCTTCGTCGTCCGTATCCCACTCGAGCCGGACATAGTTCAGCCAAGAGTCTTCTGACAATGAGAGAGACCTTAAAGAGTTTAGCACGTCACCAAACGGTGAGTGCTGAAAGATATCCGCGCCGGTGAACTCCATGATTGGTGCCCAATCGGTTTCGACGGGCACGGTCGCGCTCGGTCCGGGACCCACGGCCGGAAACGAGTCCGGGGGTCCGGCGACACAGATTTCCTTAGAGCTGGAGTCTGTGTTTGGCTCCAACACCAATGAGTATGCGGCCTCCATGGCGGAGTCCATCTGCCCATCCTCGGACGACGTGATTTGCCTGGGATTTAGGTCCAGAGCAGTTGTACGTGCGATATCTCGAGTACTGTCCGACAGCAGATCTAAGTCGTGCTCGTCGCGACCGTTCGACGCTCCTGACGTAGGCCCGAATCCGTCGAAGATCAAGTCTCCGCTGATGTCGGCCGTGTAATTCAAGTTTCCAAACCTGACCTGATGGCCAGGGTCGTAGCTGCCGATCTGCTCCAGATGGCCAAGCGAATTGGCCTGCAGTGTGAAGCCGCCGAACACGAAGATCTGTCCGGGGAGAAAAGTTGCACCCTGGACCGCGTTGTTGTTGATGATTGAAGCAGCCATCGAGCCTTACAGCAACGACAGAGAGTAACTGTCAATGAAAGCAGCAATGTCGGTGTCAAAACCGGCGGATCTCGGGTAGGGGGTCCCGAACTGGCATCTAAGGCTGATGGTAACAGGAGGCAGGGGACAAGATGTTTTACCCAGGTTCGGGCCCTCTCGACGGAGGTAATACCCTACTTCCTTCTTGATTGATCTTGATGATATGAGTATTACAAGAGTTGATCTACCACGAGGTCGTAGAGGCTAAACCCTAGGAGCTAGCCTATGATTATGATTGTTCTTGTCCTACGGACTAAACCTTCCGGTTTATATATACACCGGAGGAGGCTAAGGTTACATAGAGTCGGTTACAAAGAAGGAGATCTAACATCCGAATCGCCAAGCTTGCCTTCCACGCAAAGGAGAGTCCCATCCTGACACGGGACGAAGCCTTGAATCTTGTATCTTCATAGTCCAATAGTCCGGCTGTCCGGATACCCCCTAATCCAGGACTCCCTCAGCTGTCTAGTGCCCCGTGGGCGGTGGTTCCTGTTCATATCCAACATCGTTTTCCATACTGTCGATGTCTTCGGAGTCGAAGTGAAGCGTGTCGGCTAAGTCATCGACAATGGCTATTATGTGGGTGGTGAGTGGGGGATGGATTCTTTCATTGTCCGCTTCCCATTTAAGCCGGACATAGTTCGGCCAAGAGTGAATTTAGCACGTCGCCCAAGGGTGAGTGCTGAAAGATATCTGCGGAGGTAAACTCCATGATCGGCGCCCAATCAGAGTCGATGGGCACGGATGCACGTGGTTCGGAACCTATGACCAGAGATGAGTCCGAGGGTCTGATGGCACATATTTCTTTGGAGGTTGTTGGGGATATGACTATAGAGTTAAACCGCCTAGGAGGGGCCGGGTTAACTCACAAGGAATCCTGTACAAGAGCCCATGAAGATGAAGGCTAAGGCTATGGCGTTTTAACTATGAAGACTTGGAGGCCTAGAAGCCCAATGGCGGATTAGGGCCCATAGTAGTAAACCGGCATAGATGTATAACTTGTATTGTAAGTGAGGGAAAGGAGAAACCGAGCTGGACACTTGTATGAGCCGGCCTCGGGATTCTGTAGACCAGCCGGGCGTCGACCTATGTATATAAAGGGACGACCCGGCGGCGGTTCAGGGACAAGAAACAATATGTCGAGAACTAGGGAAAGCATATTTTCTCCCTAGTAATCGAGACCACATCAAGAACGCCACAACTGGATCGTAGGCTTTTACCTTCACCACAAGGGGCCGAACCAGTATAAACTCCCTGTGTCCTTTATCCAGTTTAACCCCTCTAAGCTAACCCAATCGCGATGGCTCCATGACTAAGTCCTTTCACTAGGACATCTGACGTGATAATTCCACGACAGTTGGCGCCCGTCGTGGGGCTATCGCGTGATGGTTTCAAGTTCTTAGAGGGCAAGTTCGAAGGGCTTAAGGGATACGCTGTGGGCGGGATGACTAAGAGTCGACGCGACAAGCTCTAAATCGAGTACGGGTACCGGGTCCCCTTCGGAGGAATTCACGTCTTCATCGGCAAGATCGGCAAACTGGGCCCTGAGCCGGACATCTACACCGACCTTGTCGAGACGGCTCGGCGTGTGAGTCCTGCCCGGATTCAGCCCGCCATGAAGCGTGCGTTCATAGGATGTATCCACAGGATCGAATCTGAACCGGTGTCCGAGGGGGAGGCGACCGTTTACTCTGATGGCGAGTCATCCACCGGTGAGACCGAGTCTTTGTACCAAGTTCAGGATGGGCTGTTCGAAGGATATTCCGATGGCAGAAGTATTCCGGACTCTTTTGAACCGCCAAATTGGGTTGCAATCTTCATGGCCGATACACAGCCGGCGTTGCAAAATTCAACTACAGCGGCAATAAATTCTGGATCGGCAGCTGGGGCAGGAGGCCCCGCGCGTCGGCCGGCTCAAGTTCTTTCCGATTTGTTGGATGCCTGGATGATGTTGTTTACCATGGCAGTTACCCCGGAGACTCAAGATCGGCATAATGCGGAGGTCACAAAACTGCGGGATCAGATAACTCACGCCAAGGAGGACTTGGCGGATGAGGAAACCAGGATGGCTGAGGAACGGGCCACTTTTGATGCCCAGTCACAGAGGATTCAGGCCGAAAGTTATTGACTCTTGCTGGATCGGAACGCTTCAAATAACGTATTGAAGAGGAGACATCAGTCTCGCATGCCGGTGGATTACAATGCGATGAATCTCTTCAGTACACCGGGAGCAGGAACCAGCAACCCGGCAGCGGTAAAACGGACTGCAGTGCCAAGGAACGGAGCACCGGATTAACCAGAAGTGATGGGCCCACCTCGACAAACAGATAACCCGCCACAGTATACAACACCCCCGCCGGGTCACTTCTCCACCCCTTTGGACAACATGATTGCTGCAGCATCTCGATTGACAGCTATTCCAATGGAGGGTGAGTCACCAGCAGCGGTGGAGACGCGGCGGGCCAGGGATCTTCTTCAGACTGCTATGGTGCAGCAGCAGGCTTATTCATACAACCGAGTAGGATTCACTCGACCCCTCGCCCGAGCAGGAGCTACAGCGGGCACATGGATGAGCCGGCTGTGTCAAGCAGTGCGCGGAACCGTGACGCCCCTCAAGGACCTAATCTGGCGTGTGGTGGTGCAAATGCTCAGGATGTGGTGGATAATGGCATAGCACGAAGAGAGGTCGCATTAGCAGCACAGTACATGGGTCATCATCAACCCACCCTGGTTCAACCAGCAGCGTCAGTAGAACGAGGTACCGGGCTTGCTTTCAACTCCTGGGGAGTGTCGTTTCTCACTCCGGCTCTGCGCAATGTATGGTTACCCAAGGATTTCAAGGGCCCGTGGAAGGTGCCTAATTACAATGCCAATTTACCACCCGAGTCATGGGTGGAGAGCTACGAGATGGCTATGGATGTGCTAGAGGTGGATGAAGCGGCATGTGCAAAATACTTCACCATGATGTTGGAAGGAACAGCTTGCACTTGGTTGAAGAGCCTGCCTGCTAACTCCATTGGTTCGTGGGACCAATTGAAGGCCCGGTTTATAGCGAACTTCAAGGATACGTGCAAACAACCCATGTCCATTTTGGATCTAGCTGCTTGTGTTCAAGGAGAGAACGAATCAACAACTCATTGGGTGCGCCGAGTTTCAGAAATCCTGCATTCGTTGGATCGCATCAATGCGGATACAGCAATTGTAACATTGGAGGGTAATTGCCGGTTTAAATCACTGAAGATGAAGTTGGGACGACTCAAGCGCCACTGCAATGATATGGGAACACTCATAACCGCTCTGGTTAAATATGCTGATTCTGATAATACCAAGGATCCCAATTCTGACGAAGAGAAATCGGAGAAGGGATAGAAGAATGCCGGTACAAAAGGACAGCAGAACTAGGCAAACCACGGGAACAATGGTAAGCGTAAAGCGGATTATTCGGATTTTGTGGATAACACCAATGTACAGGGCAATGCATAGTGTCGTAAGGGTAAACCGCCCCAGCGCGGTGGAGGCATGAATTTGGAGCGACTGTTAAATCAGCCTTGCCCAAAGCACGGGACGAAGGAGATTCCGGCAACACACCTGTGGAAGGACTGCTTCATTATGAAGGCGTTCAAAAATTCTGATCTCTTCCGGTATGATCAGGGTCGTCTGGCGATTCAGGTCCAGGTTTTCACGGGCCGGGTTACGGTGGCGGCGGTTCAAACTCTGGATTTCAGAATAATCAGGGCAATCACAACAATCAAGGTGGCCACAACCAGCAGAATAATCAAGGGAATCAGCAGCAATCAGGTTTTCAGAGTCACCCAAAGTAGTTGAATGGCATGCAGTATCATGTTTTTACTACTAGCTTGTGTAAGCGCGATCAGATGCTTCACAAGAGTGCAGTTAATGCTGTTTAACCGGCAGTACCCCGTTACTTGCGTTGGTCCGAGCAACTCATTGTGTGGAGCAGAGCGGATCAACTGCCCCGGGTTGATAATCCGGGTCATCTGGCTTTAGTGGTGGCACCTCAGGTGGGAGGTTATAAATTCACCAAGGTGCTCATGGATGGTGGGAGTAGCATTAACATCTTGTATTATGAAACCTTTCGTTGCATGGGGCTGATGGATAAGAATCTTAAACCATCGAACACTGTTTTCATGGTGTAGTACCAGGTAAATCGGCATATCCGCTTGGCAAGATAGCTTTGGAGGTTGTGTTTGGTGATGAGCATGATTCCAGGTCAGAAACTTTGACCTTTGAAGTGGTGAAAATCCAGAGCCCATATGACGCCCTGTTTGGACGGCCGGCTTATGCAAAGTTCATGGCAAGGCCCAGTTATATCTATTTACAGCTCAAAATGCCAGGTCATAAGGGGACCATCACGGTACACGGGAGTCGTAAGATCACTTTGGACTGTGAAGAGGGTGATGCGGCCTATGCTGAGTCGGTTTGTGCAACAAAAGAGTTGAAGTTTTACAAGGACAATGTTGATCCGGCAGATATGACCCCTCTGAAGAAGCCCACCACAGAGCATGACCCGACCCTGAAGTTCAAACTGGCTGATGAGACTAAGCTTGTTGATTTTGTTCCTGGCGATTCATCTAAAGAGTTTACTATCAGCACTAATCTCGATCCGAAATAGGAAAGCACACTCATCGAGTTTATCCGTGAGAACCGGGACATCTTTGCGTGGAAGCCTTCTGACATGCCAGGTGTACCGAGGGAACTCGCCGAGCACACTCTCAATATTGATCCCAAGTTTAAACCGGTCAAGAAGTTTCTTCGCCGCTTCAACGAAGAAAGACGCAAGGCCATTGGAGAAGAGGTAGCCCGGCTGTTGGCTGCTGGGTTTATCGTTGAAGTTTTCCATCCAGAGTGGCTGGCCAACCCAGTGCTAGTGCTTAAGAAGAATGGCACTTGGCGCATGTGCGTGGATTACACGGACTTGAACAAAGCTTGTTCGACAGATCCTTTTGCTCTCCCATGTATTGATCAGATCATTGATGCTACAGCGGGTTGTGAGCGTTTGACTTTTTTGGATGCTTATTCTGGTTATTATCAGATCAAAATGGCAGTTAAGGACCAGGAGAAGACAACCTTCATCACTCCCTTTGGAGCCTTCTGTTATGTATCTATGCCTTTTGGACTCATGAGTGCACAAGCAAGTTATCAGCGATGTGTACAGAATTGTCTTCATACTCAGATTGGGCGCAATGTTCATGCTTATGTGGATGACATTGTGGTGAAATCCAGGAAGAAGGAGACATTGATAGATGACCTCAAGGAGATCTTTGACAATCTTCGGGTTTACAAGATGATGCTCAATCCGGACAAGTGCGTCTTCATTGTTCCTGCAGGCAAGCTTTTAGGTTTTCTGGTGTCTAACAGGGGCATTGAGGCTAATCTGGAAAATATCAAGGAGATTACATCTTTGGCTAAACCGGCGTGTATCAATGATGTTCAGCGTCTAGCGGGTTGAATTGCAGCCCTGAGCCGGTTTATCAGCCGCTTGGGAGAGAAGGCGATCCCTTTGTATCAGATGTTGAAGAAAACAGACACTTTTGTCTGGAGCGACGCTGCTCATGCGGCGTTTGAGGACATGAAGAGGCAGTTGGCTGAACCGCCGGTCCTTGCTGCTCCGGTTGGTAATGAGCCGTTGTTATTGTACGTGGCTGCTAATGCCCGGGCTATCAGCGTGGCTATTGTGGTCGAGCGCAAGGAAGCTGGGAAGGAATATCCGGTTCAAAGGCCGGTTTACTATATCTGCGAAGTGGTCATTGAGTCAAAGCAAAGATATCCGCATTGGCAGAAGCTGGTATATGGGGTTTTTATGGCGAGTCGGAAGCTTAAGCAATACTTTCAGGGCCATCCCATCACAGTGGTTAGTTCTGCTCCTTTGGGCGATATAATTCAGAACAGGGAGGCAACTGGCCGGGTTGCAAAGTGGGCTATTGAGATTGGACCACACGGGTTGAAGTATATGCCTCGGACAACTATCAAGTATCAGGTGCTTGTTGACTTCATCAATGATTGGACAGAGTTGCAGGCACCAGAAGACAAACAGGATAACACATACTGGACTATCCACTTTGACGGGTCCAGGCAATTGGAGGGCTCGGGGGCTGGAGTTGTCCTTACTTCCCCTCGAGGTGATAAAATTCGTTATGTTCTCCGCTTAATGTTTCCATGTACTAACAATGCAGCTGATTACAAGGCCTTTGTCAGTGTCAAAACCGGCGGATCTCGGGTAGGGGGTCCCAATCTGTGCGTCTTAGGCTGATGGTAACAGGAAGCAAGGGACACAATGTTGACCCAGGTTCGGGCCCTCTCGATGGAGGTAAAACTCTACTTCCTGCTTGATTAATGTTAAAGATATGTGGAATACAAGAGTAGATCTACCACGAGATCATAGAGGTTAAACCCTAAGAGCTGGCCTATGATGGTATGATTCTAATTGTGATCGTCCTTCTAAGGACCATGCTCTCCGGTTTATATAGACACCGGAGAGATAGGGTTTACATGGAGTCAGTTACAAGGAAGGAAACATAATATCCAGATCGCCAAGCTTGTCTTCCACGCAAAGGAGAGTCCCATCCGGACACGAGCCGAAGTCTTGAGTCTTGTATCTTGACGCTTCTATAGTCCAGACGTTGTATACAGTCCGGCTATCCGGATACCCCCTTATCCAGGACTCCCTCAGCCTTACTCCACGGTCTCCGTGTGGCTAAGGAAATGATGCCGAGTACGATGCTTCAGAGACTCTGATCTGGTGGCTCAACAAGTTTCTGGCACTTGGGATTCTAAGGATCCACTCATGGTGGCTTATAGATGAGAGGTGGATATTGTGGCTGGTCACTTCAAGGGTTATCAGGTTGAGCATATTGATCGGCGCAAAAATGAAGCAACATATGCTTTAAGCCAGCTGGGATCTCAGCGTAAACCGGTACCACCAAATACCTTTCTAGATATCTTGCATAACCCATCTGTTAAGTTGCCTACAGAGGAGGATTTAGCTGTTCCTGATCCGGAGGCCCAACTGGTGGCCGCTTTACATGTAATTCCAGTTTGGACAGTTCCATATTTAGCGTATATGAACTGGGGCGAGTTACCAGAAGATGAAATTCTGGCCAGATAGATAGTTCGGCGATCAAAGTCCATGGTTATTCACAATGGCGAGTTACACCACTGCAGTGTCTCAAGCGTGTTACAATGATGTGTTTCTCCTGAGGAGGGCCAAGAAATTTTGCGTGAGATCCATGAAGGAGATTGTGGTCACCACGTCGGTTCAAAATCCCTGGTTGCTAAAGCTTTTCGTCATGGTTTGTACTGGTTGACAGCTCATGCTGATGCTGAGGACCTGGTGAAGCTGTGTGATGCTTGTCAGAAGTTTTCATGCCGAGCTCATGTTCCGGCCCAAGAGCTATGGATGATTCCAATCACTTGGCCGTTTGCAACTTGGGGGCTTGATATGGTGGGACCTTTTAAGCGATCTAAAGATAAGAAGACCCACCTGTTGGTGGCAGTTGATAAGTTCACTAAATGGGTTGAAGCGGAGCCCGTAAGCAAGTGTGATGCAGCCACGGCGGTTCAATTCATCAAGAAGGTGATCTTCCGCTTTGGTTTTCCAGACAGCATCATCACAGATAATGGAACAAACCTCTCGAAAGGTGAGATGGAGAATTTCTGTCAAAGAGAGCATATCGGGCTTGATGTGTCATCAGTGGCACACCCCCAGTCTAACGGACAAGCTGAGAGAGCCAATCAGGAAATCTTAAAGGGTATCAAGCCCCGACAAATGGTTCCTTTGAAAAGTACGCCGGGTTGTTGGGTGGAAGAACTACCTTCTCTGTTATGGAGCATAAACACCACCCCTAGTAGATCAACGGGTTATACACCTTTGTTCATAGTTTACGGGGCATAGGCAGTACTCCCAAGTGATATTCGTCATGACTCACCCCGGGTTGCCAGTTATGTTGAAGCGGACAACGAGCAAGCGTGTCAGGAAGCACTGGACCTGTTAGATGAAAGACGGTACATGGCTTTGGCTCGTTCGGTGGTTTATCAGCAAGACCTGCGGTGTTATCACAGCCGCCGGCTTAAGACAAGAACCTTTCAAGAAGGCGACTTGGTGCTTCGGCTCATCCAGGATCAGACCGATATGCACAAGTTATCCCCACCTTGGGAAGGACCCTTTGTGGTCAGCAAGAATCTGCACAACAGATCATACTACCATATTGATGTTCCAGAGCATGCAGACTCGCGCAAATCTGAGGAGGAGACCCGACGGTCGTGGAACATAGCTCTCCTTCGGCCTTATTACACCTGAGCCATAGACTCCTCTTATGTACATATTTTTACAATGTATATATTATGATCAATATAATAAACCGACATCCTTGCTATAAGCAGGGCCTCTGCCATTTTCTCCAATATCTTTTGATTACATGGGGGCTTCAGCTGACAAAGCGGAGTTCTGCCTGTTAAACCGGCTATCACGCCACAATACAGCTTGGGAGCTTCACACCCAAGTGGCCAAAGAGAGTCTAGTTTCTATGCACAACTCAAACATAGGCACCCATTGAGCACAACTCACAAAGTTACTTGGGGGCTCCTTGTGCAATGCAACAAAGAGTTTGAAAGGACCCTTGTAATATGCTATCAAGCACGGCTTGGAAGCCTGGTGTATTCACCTAAAACCCCGGGTTAACCTGCCTTTATCAAGTAATCCACTCCTATCTAGGTAATCCAGGATTGACCCGCCGAACGTTTGACAAGTCAATCTTATACAGACCCTGAACTTTTCAAAGTTAAAACGACGATTGGTTAGTTGGAGGCCCATCTTGAAAGGCTTTGCAAAATGGTTTAACTCAGCGGCCTGGCAGCCCATGAAAAGCCTCGAATTTTGGCCTGACAACCCTTGAAAAGCCTCGACTACACTGTTTTTTATTTGCCTTTTTCAAAGAGTTTTTCTTTTGATGAAATTTTATGTTGAACCGGTGTCTATTGACCCGGCATGGCTATCAGTCATCATAGTAACCCGGTGTTTGTTAACCCGGCTTGGCTTTGAGCAATAAGTTGTCACACCACACTCATTATTAAACTGGTGTTTCATAACCCGGTCTGGCTTTGACTACATGTCGCAAGGATGATCATCCGGTGTTCATCACAACCCGGTATGACTTATTATACACCAGCACTGCATGGTGGGAGTTAGCAATACTCAAGATTTGGGTTCTTACCCTTACTACAATCAAATTGGTAAGCCAACAGTATGATTTAATATCACAGGTATGATCTATTTCATATTTTGATATTCTTTCAGCCTTGGTAATCAACCAGGCTTTGTATTGGGCATTATGACCTGTCCGGCGGTAAACCGCCAAGACAACTCTTTTTATGCATACAAAAGGATTGCATGAAATTATCAAGATATATAAGCAAGCACAGCAATAATCATGGCGGATCAAACAAACGTCATGTAGCAGTGCACCATGGTAGCAGATCAAAGTATTTCAACTAGCCTACTACAAGGCGCTTTGTTGCCCAAAATAATTACTGTTTTTTGCACAGAACACAGTCTGTGAAAATCAAGCCTATTGCCGGATTAAGACTCGTCACCAGGTTGACGTGAAGTTGATGGATCTTCTGGCATTGATTCAACCTCCTCCTCCCTACCCAGTGCCTGAAAGTCAATGGTGACCCAATAAATCCGGGTTAAAGCTTGGAAGACAGCTTCTTCACTTATAAGATTGGACGGTTCAACGTCAGGGGCATAGGTGTGCCTACGAATTGGCGGGATAAGATTTTGCACTTCTTTAATAGCTGCATCAACCCGTTTGTTGTCCGCGTTATAGCTGGACCAATGGACAGACAAATCAACTTCTTCGGCCAATTGGCTTGCAAGCGCGCGCATCTCCTTGGTCAAGGATTTGAGGGATTCATTGTCAAAAGCTGACCCGTCTTCTTGTTCACCAGGTTAGCCCTTTGCGATATCTTCCAGATCAAGATCGGCTATCCAAGCTTTGGCCCGAGTCAGTGCGGGTAAAGCGCCAGCCCTGGCAGCGGATCACTTTACCTCTTCTATCTGAGCAGGTGTCATAAATAGTTTGGCCAATGTATCCTTGATCAAGGTTGGTGGCGGTTTATTGTATGAGTCAACGCAGATGACTCGTTGAGCGCCAGTATATAGTTGTTCTATCAAAGTATAGGCTGCCTTCAACTTATTACGCATATCAGAGCCCAGATGAGCAACACGGCTACCTGAAACGGTTTAAAAGATTCCTGGTAAAGTCGGTAGTATCAAAAATGTTTACTAGCAAGCTGAAGAAGAGTACTTACCAAATATAGCAGAAGTCATCATGTTGATTTGCGGCTTTAAGCCGCTCAGTTCTTCTGTTACCGAGTTAAGTGCTGCTTCAGCGTCCTCCGCCCGCTTCAACAAAGCAGCTTTTTCAGTTTCCCAGCTGGCACGCTCGTTCTTGAAGCCATCTTTCAATTGCTCCATTGCTGTCAAAGCGGCTTTCAGTTCATCCTTGGCCTTGGAGGTTTCTGTTTGCTGTGACTTGATATTTTCTTAAAGATCGGCAATTTGGGAATCCTTATTGTTCAGATCGGCCTGCAACAGACAGATGATAAGTTGTTAAAATCTTCTCAAGAGTCCCAAGCACATAACAAGTTATACACTTGGCACTTGGGAGCTAATGCGGATTGCTTCTCAATTGACATTTTCTAGTCCCAAGGCTCAATACAAGTATTAATCGTGGCACTTGGGGGCTAATATTTAATTGAGCAGATCAACCCGATGTGAAGGAATATAACAAGGTTAAACTTTTCAACAGAAAGACCCAGTTCATCTCATAGAGGTAAACCGGCCCTTGGGGGCTACATAGTTGCAGTTTTTCTTATCAAAGTCACGGTCCATCTTAAAGAGACAAACCGGCCCTTGGGGCCTACAATGGGATTGTTATAAACACAAAGGAAGATTTATAGAAGTTACCTCATAGCGCTCCTTCATCAAGTTGACTAAACCGGCCTCATAGTCACGGCTTGTCTACAGTCAGTTCAGAAATCTAGAATGAAGTTGGTGAGCGTTGAGGTTAACACAGCTGGACAGATCAGTCTTCCATTTGCCTTTCTCCACAGCACCAAATTCCTCTTTGGCACTTTGCTTTGACAAAGCGACAGGGTTGCCAGGAGAAGTATGGCTAAACCCGGTAATCACAACATCATCAGTTGCTTTATGTGGGCTAGCCGGTTTATCCGAGGCTTTGGCTGGGCTAGGCAGATCAGCGGAAGGACTTGGAGGATTGGCAATTGGGCTCGGTGGATCAACATGAGGACTGGCCGGATTAACTTGTGGCGGATCAACATAAGTGTCCTGACCTTGTGGCACATGATCATCTATGCCAATATCAGTGTTTCCACCAGCGTCTTCTGAGGTCTTCTCCGGATCAAATTCTTCAGTGGGAATATTCAGTTTTGCTTTTTTGCTGAGTTGGGCTTTTGCGCTGTAAATAGCAAACAGAGGTTAATATGATAAACCAATGCAAGAAAATAAAGCTTAAAATATCATACTCACCCAGGGACGGTCTTGAGAGGAGGCATTTTTGTGGTTGATGAGTCGCCAGAAGATGAGTTGGAAGTTACCTGATAATTCGAATCAGACGGATTAAGTGGGTATCGGAAGCAACCAGCCAAGGGATAAGATTTATTAGAAGAACAAGAGACCTCTGGACGACGCTTCCGGATTGGGGTGTCTGGTAAACCGGAGGAACTGACTTGCTGGCCGTTGTGTCAGGTTGTGCGACGACTTTCATTGATGTGTCTTCAAAGAAAAGTGTGAATCCAAATGAGCAAGAGGATGTGAGTGTTTTACTTTCAGACTGCGCGACGAAGTTTTTGTATTGGCACATGATATGGATCGGAGGAAAGGGAGATGACCTCTACATGGTCAGCACGTTTGGCTTCTGCATCATCCTGATAAAGATCATTGTTAATAAGATGCATGAAAAGTGAACCAAGTGAATCAAGTTCCACCTCTGCATATGAGTCTCCAACATCTTCGGCCGGATCAGGGGACTCGGTAGTTCTCTTCTTGGCAGATTTCTTGATGACCTTGGACTTAGCCCAAGGTGCTCTCACCGGTTTGTGTGCTGGTTTGTCCGGTTTATCCTGCGACTTTCTTTTCCAGAATGGATCTTTATCCTGCAAAGATAAAAAGAAAGCTATCAAAAAGTGTTAAAACAAGGATGGATTAAAAGTAGAAATACAAAATCTTACTATTGGCGGTTTGTTGGAAGCATAAAAGGGACGCAGCCCAGTCTTGTTGCACTCAGTTACCGGTTCGTCCAACATCTGTTTAACAGCCTCAGTGACCTCATCTTCAGTCAACTCTATTTCAGTGTGCCGTTGAGGATCTTTGACATCCCCAATATATTCATGGGTAAATCTGGTACAGCGGCTTAAGGGCAAGATACCCCATGAAACCCAGCAACGCACAAAGTCAATGCCGGTTAAACCATTGGCCATAAAAGCCTGGAGCTTAGCAAGCTGTGTTGCATATGTTTGTCGTTCTCTGGCAGTAAGCCGTTGAGGTAGTGGATGCTCGTTGCTGAGCCGGTGAGCCCGATAACCCGGCAGAGGAATTTCATCAGCAGGGGTCGTGTTCCGGCAGTAGAACCACATCTGATTCCAATCCTTGGGGTGGCTGTGATGTTTGACATGAGGAAAATTAACTTCTTTTCTTTTCTGAATCAACACCCCGCCAAGTTTAGTGTTGGGGCCGTTGGTGAATTCAGTTCGGCGGTTCAAGTGGAAGAAGTCTCTGAAAAGTTTAACAGATGGTTCTTCTTGCAGATAAACTTCACAAAATACTTGAAAGTTGCAAATATTGGACACAGAGTTTGGTCCAATATCTTGAGGGTGGAGCTAGAAACTAGCAAGCACATCACGAAATTTTTTTGATCTGGGAGGGCTGAATCCTCGGTCCAGATGCTGCATAAACACGACAACTTCTCCTTCTTGAGGTTTAGGAGGATTCTCAGGTCCAGGGACTCGCCAATGAATGATCTCCTTCTTGGCTAAAGCGCCAGTCAGAACATATCCTATAAGCTACTCTTCTTTAATCCGGGAAGGGACCCAATTACAAGAAGAGAAGTGTTTGGCCATTTTTGCTGACAAACTATAAAGGAAGTTTAAGTATCGGTTCATGGTTCAAGGTTGATATGAGTAAACCGGCGTCAAACCAGAGGTTTTAGTCATAGCAGATATACATGTTAAACCAGATACTATGCTCAGGTAAAGTTGGCGGTTTAAGTGAGGGCTAATGGTATCTGGCGGATTATCATTTTCTAAAGGTTAAACCGGCTACAGTGGAAGAAACATATCTGAAATTTGCTAAGTGCTATGCAAACAGGTTTCACAAGATGGTATTGCAATTTTGGATCTATTGCAGGTCAGTAAAGAAAATTTTTCTGAGCCCTAAAATGGCGACAGCAGAACAACAAAGGCCTAGATGGGATCTGTCTAGAAAACGAAGACATGCTATGACAAGGCAGACTAAAACTACCGATTCTGTCGCGGAAAGAAGCTGTCAGGTTTATCTAGATTCTAGGAGATAGTAAGGGTAAGCAGATAAGCACCGATGAACGCTTATGAATACCGAAGAACTAAGGAACCCTAATGCAGATCTAATAGTCAGGAAGATGAGTGCTTACCAGGGCTGCACGGTGGCAGAGGAGCGTCGCAGGGTTTCTGGTCAAAAACAGGTTGATGCAGCGGCCTGGTTGGTGCAGACGCAAAGATCGATGGCAGTGGTGATGCTTGATCTCTTCGGGGTCGTGAGGAGGTAGAAGATGCGAAGAGGCAAGGGGGAAAATGGAAAGGACCCCGGTCTTATTTATAAAGGCAAAGGGATAAGTGACAGACACGGAAATCGAGGAGTTAAAAATAATATCTGATACAGCTATCGCCTCGATCTTCGGAGATCAATTAATAAGAAATCTTTACGAGTTTTTTACGCAGATGACATCATGGCGGTTTAAGGTGATTTCAAAAGATGACGTCACGGCGGTTTACAAGGACAATTAAAGATGTTCAAATCAGAAATTCTCTAAGATGAAGATTGACATGAACAAGTTCAACTCAATCTGGGGCCAAATGTTGGGTATATGACTACTGAGTTAAGCCGCCCAGGAGGGGCCGGGTTAACTCACAAGGAATCCTGTACAAGAGCCCATGATGATGAAGGCTAAGGCTATGGTGTTTTAACTATGAAGACTTAGAGGCCTAGAAGCCCAATGGCGGATTAGGGCCCATAGTAGTAAACCACCATAGATGTATAACTTGTATTGTAAGTCAGGGAAAGGAGACACCAAGCTAGACACTTGTATGAGCCGGCCTCGGGATTCTGTAGACCGGCCGGGCATCGAACTATGTATATAAAGGGACGACCCGACGGCGGTTCAGGGACAAGAAACAATACCTCGAGAACTAGGCAAAGCATATTTGTTCCCTGGTAATCGAGACCACATCAGGAACACCACAACTGGATCGTAGGCTTTTACCTTCACCACAAGGGTCCGAACCAGTATAAACTCCCCGTGTCCTTTGTCCGGTTTAACCCCTCTAAGCAAACCCGATCGCGATGGCTCCATGACTAAGTCCTTTCACTAGGACATCTGACGTGATAATTCCACGATAGAGGTGAAGTCTGTGTTCGGCTCTAGCGCCGATGAGTGTGAGGCCTCCGCGGTGGGGTCTATCCGCCCGTCCTCGGATGGCGCGATCTGCTCCGGCTCTAAGGCCAGGGCAGCTATAGGTGCATTCTCGTGAACACCGTCTGATGGCAGATCCAAGTCATGCTCATCATGACCGTACGACGCACCTGTCATGGGCTCAAATCCGTCGAAGGTCAAATCTCTGCGGACGTCAGTAGTATAGTACAACCTTCCAAACCTGACCTGATGGCCAGGGGCGTAGCTATCGATCTGCTCCAGATGGCCAAGCGAGTTGGCCTGTAGTATGAAGCCGCCGAATACAAAGATCTGCCCGGGGAGGAAAACCTCACCTTGGATTGCATCGTTGCAAATGATTGGAGGAGCTATCAAGCCTTATCGTGACGGCACAATGGAACTCTCAATGAAAGCACCAATGTCAGTGTCAAAACTGGCGGATCTCGGGTAGGGGGTCCCGAACTATGTGTCTAAGGCTAATGGTAACAGGAGGCAGGGGACACAATGTTTACCCAGGTTCGGGTCCTCTCGATGGAGGTAATACCCTACTTCCTGCTTGATTGATCTTGATGATATGAGTACTACAAGAGTTGATCTACCACGAGATCGTAGAGGCTAAACCCTAGAAGCTAGCCTTTGATTATGATTGTTGTTGTCCTACAAACTAAACCCTCTGGTTTATATAGACACCGGAGGGGGGCTAGGGTTACACAGAGTTGGTTACAGAGAAGGAGATCTACATATCCGAATTGCCAAGCTTGGCTTCCACGTAAATGAGAGTCCCACCCGGTCACGGGACGAAGTCTTCAATCTTGTATCTTCATAGTCCAACAATCCGGCCAAAGTATATAGTCTGGCTGTCCGAGGACCCCCTAATCCTGGACTCCCTCACCCATCAATAGATATCAATGCGAGTGAGTAGGGATTGCCATGCAACGGATGCACTAGAGCTATAAGTGTATGAAAGCTAAAAAAACTAAGTGGGTATGCATCCAACTTGCTTGCTCATGAAGACCTAGGGCATTTGAGTAAGCCGATTGTTGGAATATACAAGCCAAGTGACAACATAGGACACTCTCTATCATGAAGATCATGGTGCTAGTTTGAAGCACAAGTGTGCAAAAAGGATAGTAACATTGCCCTTCTCTCTTTTTCTCTCATTTTTTTATATATGGCTTCTTTGGCTTGTTTTTTTCCTCACATGGGACAATGCTCTAATAAGGATGATCATCACGCTTATATTTACTTACAACTCGAAAAATTACAACTCAATGCTTAGAATAAAATATGACTCTATGTGAACGCCTCTGGCGGACTACCGGGATGTGCAATGATTCAAGAGTGATATGTATGAAAGAATTATGGATGGTGGCTTTGCCACAAATACGATGTCAACTACATGATCATGCAAAGCAATATGACAATAATGAAGCGTGTCATAATAAATGGAACGGTGGAAAGTTGCATGGCAATATATCTCGGAATGGCTATGGAAATGCCATAATAGGTAGGTATGGTGGCTGTTTTGAGGAAGGTATAGAGTGGGTGTATGGTACCAGTGAAAGTTGTGCGGTACAGGAGAGCCTAGCAAAGGTGGAAGGGTGAGAGTGTGTATAATCCATGGACTCAACATTAGTCATAAAGAACTCACATACTTATTGCAAAAATATATTAGTCACTGAACGAAGTACTACACGCATGCTCCTAGGGGGATATATCGGTAGGAAAAGACCATCGCTCGTCCCCGACCGCCACTCATAAGGAAGACAATCAATGAATACCTCATGCTCCGAATTTGTTACACAACAGTTCCCATACATGCATGCTAAAGGACTCACAAACCTCAACACAAGTATTTCTCAAATTCACAATTACTCTACTAGCATGAATCTAATATCACCATCTTCATATCTCAAAACAATCATCAAGGATCAAACTTCTCATAGTATTCAATGTACTTCATATGAAAATTTTTATTATATCCCTCTTGGATGCCATCATATTACGACTAGTTTTATAACCAAAGAAAATTACATAGCTGTTCTAAAAGACTCTCAAAATAATATAAGTGAAGAATGAGGGTTCAAAAATCTCTATAAAATAAAGCCACCGTCGTGCTCTAAAAAGATATAAGTGAAGCACTAGAGCAATATTGTCTAGCTCAAAAGATATAAGTGAAGCACATAGAGTATTCTAATAAATCATGATTCATGCGTGTCTCTCAAAAAAGGTCTGTACAACCAGGATTATTGTGGTAAACTAAAAAACAAATACTCAAATCATACAAGATGCTCCAAGCAAAACACATATCATGTGGTGAATAAAAATATAGCGTCAAGTAAAGTTACTGATAGACGAAGACGAAAGAGGGGATCCCTTCCGGGGCATCCCCAAGCTTAGGCTTTTGGTTGTCCTTGAATTTTACTTTGGGGTGCCTTGGTAATCCCCAAGATTAGGATGTTGCTACTTGTTATTCCATAGTCCATCAAATCCTTACCCAAAACTTGAAAACTTCACAACACAAAACTTCAACAGAACATCTCATGAGCTCCGTTAGTATAAGAAAATAAATCACTAGTTTAAGGTATTGTTGTGAACTCACTCTTTATTTATATTGGTGTAATATATACTGTATTGCAACTTCTCCATGGTTCACACTCCCTGATACTACTCATAGATTCATCAAAGTAAGCAAACAACATGCAAAAAACGGAATCTGTCAGAAACAGAACAGTCTGTAGTAATATGTAACTCTCAAATACTTATGTAACTCCAAATATTCCAAATTAATTGTGTGGACGTGAGGAATTTGTCTATTAATCTTATGCAAAAAGAATCAACTCAAAAGCACTCTTCTATAAAACATGACAGCAAATCTCGTGAGCGCAAAGTTTCTGTTTTTTACAGCAAGATCACATTAACTTTCACCGAAGTCTTCCCAAAGGATCTACTTTCCACAAACAATAATTAAAAATTAAAACCACATATAACCAGAGGATAGATGAATTATTTATTACTAAACAGGAGCAAAAAGTAAAGAACAAAAATAAAATTGGGTTGCCTCCCAACTAGTGCTATCGTTTAACGCCCCTAGCTACGCATTGATAATTTCAATGATGCTCACATGAAAGAAAAGAATTGAAGCGCAAAGAGAGCATCATAAAACATGTGACAAACACATCTAAGTCTAACATGCTTCCTATGCATAGGAATTTTATAAGCAAACAAATTATCAAGGCAAGCAAGAGCTATCATATGCAAGGAAGGAGAAAGAAATGATAGCAATCTCAACATGAAGAGAGGTAATTTAGTAACATGAAAATTTCTACAACCATATTTTCCTCTCTTATAATAATTACATGTGGGATCATAAGAAAATTCAATAAAATATCTATCACATAACATATTCTCAACAAGATCCACATGCATGCGAAGTTGACACTCTTCCAAAATAGTGGGATTAACATTAACAAAACTCATGACCTCTCCAAACCCACTTTTATCAAAAATTTCATAAGATTGAACATTCTCCAAATATGTGGGATCTAAAGTTGACACTCGTCCAAACCCACTTTGAACAATATTGCAAACACTATTATCTCATATTCATCATGGGGCTTAAATAAATTTTCAACATCATAAGAAGAATCACCCCAATCATGATCATTGCAACAAATAGTAGTCATAGCAAAACTAGCATCCCCAAGCTTGAGGTTTTGCATATCACTAACACAAATGACATTAAGAGAATTTATAATAATATCATTGCAATCATTCTTTTCATCAAAGGAACTATCAAGTATGGGTGCAAAGGCAACGATCTCATGTTTAACATAAGGAACTATAGCACATTCGTCTTCAAAAATATTGGCATCATGGCCACAAGAATAGCAAGCATCATGTTCATCAAGGGATATTTCAATCAAATCATCGAAATCATAATGATCTATAGATTCATGCATATCATTATTTTCCTCCAAAGCAATGGTCATTCTTTCAATAAATTCTTTGACATAGACATTATGAGCATAGTTTTCATAGCAATATTTAAGTATGTCAAAAAATTTAGATTTGTTGAGAGTAGTATCATACTTTTCAATCAAAGAAGCAACTTCATAAGCACCCTTAAAAGCAATAAATTCTTCAATTCGTTCGAGATCATAGTAACTATAAACACCCTTTTCATAAGAAGATAAGATTCCATTATCATTAAACTCACATAGGTAGGGAAGGTGTTTTTACGGTTCTTAGAGCAACAAGTAAAATCATAAATATCACAAAGATTCGAAGCATAGCACAACAAACTGTTTATTTGATTCCGTAAGAGTATGCCTTTTTCAGACAAACGGTGACGCACAAAATAAGCATGCTCATGTAAAGATTTTCCCTCAACTAAACTAGTTGGGGTTTCAGCACGAGAACATATAGATCGAGGATGATCCATGTAGAACAATTTAAGTGGATCCATATCAATAGATTTTTAGCAAGCAACGATGCAAGCACATAGAAGGCACATGGAGACACAAGCAAACATAAGATCAAATGAAAGAAGGGCGAAGAAAAGGCAAAGGTTTTCTAAAATCGTTTTAGAAGTGGGGGAGAGGAAAATGAGAGGCGAATGGCGAATAATGTAATGCAAGGGAGAAGAGTTTACGATGGGTACTTGGTTTGGCTTGACTTGACATAGATATCCCCGGCAACGGCGCCAGAAATCCTTCTTGCTACCTCTTGAACTTGCCTTGGTTTTCCCTTGAAGAGGAAAGGGTGATGCATCAAAGTAGCTTAAGTATTTCCCACAGTTTTGAGAACCAAAGGTATCAATCCAGTAGGAGACGACGCACAAGTCACCGAATACCTGCACAAACAATCAAGAGCTTGACACCAACATGATAAAGGGTTTGTCAATCCCTTCACGGTCACTCACAAAAGTGAGATCTGATAGAGATAGTGAAGTAAATATTTTTAGTATTTTTGGTTTATAGATTGGAAAGTAAATATTGCAAAATAGTAGATCAGAAAATGTCAAGATGTAAACGAGATTCAATAATATGGAAAAGAGACGCGGCGCCATAGGTTTCACTAGTGGCATCTCTCAATATAGCATATATTATGGTGGGTGAACGAATTACTGCCGAGCAATTGCTAGAAAAGCGTAAAGTTATGACGACATCTAAGGCAATGATCATGAACATAGGCATGACTTCCATGTCAGGTATACCGACTCCTTCCTGCATCTACTACTATTACTCCACACATCGACCGCTATCCAGCATGCATCTAGAGTATTAAGTTCATAAGAACATAGTAACGCATTAAGCAGATGACATGATGTAGAGGAATTAACTCAAGCAATATGATGAAAACCCCATCTTGTCATCCTCGATGGCAACAATATAATACATGCCTTGTTTCCCCTACTGTCACTGGCAAAGGACACCGCAAGATTGAACTCAAAGCTAAGCACTTCTCCTATTGCAAGAAATATCAATCTAGTAGGCCAAACTAAACCGGTATTTCGAAGAGACTTGCAAAGATATCAATTCATGCATATAAGAATTCAGAGAAGAACCAAATAATATTCATAGATAATCTAATCATAAATCCATAATTCATTGG
Source organism: Triticum aestivum (assembly GCF_018294505.1). Classification (NCBI taxonomy): domain Eukaryota; kingdom Viridiplantae; phylum Streptophyta; class Magnoliopsida; order Poales; family Poaceae; genus Triticum; species Triticum aestivum. The sequence goes on along the minus strand of NC_057795.1, from coordinate 516,386,591 downwards.
ATCTCGGCAAACACACCGCAAAAGAATATTACATCGAATAGATCTCCAAGAACATCAAGGAGAACATGGTATTGAGAATCAAAGAGAGAGAAGAAGCCATCTAGCTAATAACTATGGACCCGAAGGTCTATGGTAAACTACTCACGCTTCATCGGAAAGGTAATGGTGTTGATGTAGAAGCCCTCCATGATCGAATCCCCCTACCCCCTGGGCGCGCCCTCCTGCCTCGTGGATGCCTCATTGCCTCTCCGACTTCATCTCCAAGTCTTCTGGTTTACTTTCGGTCCAAGAAAGATCATTGCGAAGGTTTCATTCCATTTGGAATCCGTTTGGTATTCCTTTTCTGCAAAACTCTAAAATAGGCAAAAAAAAAACAGAAACTGGCACTGGGCCCTCGGTTAATAGGTTAGTCCCAAAAATAATATAAATGGGCATATTAAAGCCCATTAAACATCCAAAATAGATAATATAATAGCATGGAACAATCAAAAGTTATAGATACGTTGCAGATGTATCAAGGTCTCCACCCTAACTCAAGTCACCGCTCGCGACGCAATAGCGGTGTAGCCGGACGCGGACGCGACCGCACAAGCGGTGGCCATGCTGGTGGCCGACGACGGGAGCACCGTCAACCACGCGTCCTACTTGCCGCCATCCAACGATTGGTGGAGCATGTGGCATCTGAAGCGATAGACTATCCACGTCCATTATCATCGACCTCACATCCACCGGCAGCGCCGAGGTCGGGGACTCCTCCGAGGATGAGTAGGGCATGGGAGGCGGCAGGGCATGGTGTGCCAACTAGCCGATACATCTCCCGTGTTCTACTCTTCCTCGCGGGAGACCGCACCTTCACTTCTCGGGTCTTGAACCCCGCCCCCGTACATGAAGATCGGAGAGGGAGGATGCCGGTCACCGCCGTAGAATAGGTTTAGGGTCGGGTTTCTTTTATTTTTCGATCCTATAAAAGTTTGAAATGTAATGAAAATCTGCCACGTTTGCATTTATCTCATCCGGTGTATATGAACTTTCACAATAATAGTAAGATATATTGTAGGAGTATGAAAATACTACCTCCATCCCAAAATTCTTGTCTTAGATTCGTCTAGATATGGATGTATCTAATACTAAACCATGACTAAATACTAAAGCATGGTAGCTCATTTCTGAGAACTCTTTCTTAAAATAATTGTCGCATTACAAGGATATTATTTTTCCTGTAAATTGGTCACATATAATGAAACAATACCAAGGTTTTACAATTTTTGAATTTTTTTTGAATTTTTGATGCCCGTTTGAAAATGCGGTCAAAACGGCGGGCATGACCGTTTCTAGCTAGTGGTTGAATCTTAGAAACTTTTTTGAGTTTCTCTTATTAAATAGATATTTTTGTACCTAAAAATGATTTTTGGGAAAAATAAATAGCAAACTATGAGGCAGCTGGAGTTCAAATTTGACCCGTTTCCTACTAAATCAGAAGAAACTTGTCTTTTTCACGAGAGGTGGATAAAAGCTTTTCACCCCCAACCATTTGGTTAATTGTGCATTAAATATAGCCTAGTATTTTAGAAAATTGATTTGGTCCAATTTTGCAGCAATTATTTGGTAGGTTCTTCACAAAAAACCTCATTTTGGGCACTCAAAAAATGGAAAATGATTTTTTCGTCTAAAAAAATGAAAACTTTCTTAGGCAACAATTATTCTGACTGGGAACTGTAGGGAAAAACCCCCACATCATATCAAAATGTTTATTAAAAAGAGTAAACAATTAGAAAGTAGGGATTACACGGGCTACATTGTTTGGCATTCCAATATGCACCATTGTGCATACTATGATACAATTTGAACAAACTATGCCATAAATGTGGCCATAAGATTGATCATTTGGCTTGAAAGCCATTGATCTCCACACATGATAGCTTGTTTCTAAGAACATTTTTTTAAATAATTATCGTATTACAAGTTTATTATTTTTCTTGGTAACTTGGCCACATATTATGACACAATGTGATGTTTTTCCAATTTTTTGATTTATTTGGATTTTTCATGCCCGTTTCAAAATGCGGTCAAAACGGCGGGCATGACCGTTCCCAGCTAGTGGTTGAATGTTGGAAATTTTTTGGTGTTTTTCTAATTAAATAGATACTTTCGTACCTAAAAATTATTATTGGGAAAAATAAATAGCAAACTATGAGGCAACTACAGTTCAAATTTGACCCGCTTCCAACTGAACCGCCAGAAATTGATCTTTTTCACGAGAGGTGGATCAAAACTTTTGACACCCAAACATTTTTAATTGTGCATTAAATATGTCCTAGTATTTTAGAAAAATGATCTGGTCCAATTTTGCAACAATTATTTGGTAGGTTCTTCAGAAAAAAAACCTCATTTTGGGCGCTCGAAAAATGGAAAATGATTTTTTCGTCCACAGAAAATGAAGACTTTCTTAGTCAATATTGTTTGCCATTATAATATGCACCCTTTTGCACAATTTGAGCTCATTTGAACAAACTATACCATGAATCTGACCATAAGATTGATCATTTGGCTTGCAAGCCCTTGATCTTGACACATGATAGCTCGTTTCTGAGAACACTTTTTTGAAATAATTATCATATTACAAGTTATTCTTTTTACTAACTTGGCCATATATAATGACACAATGTGAAGGTTTTCCAATTTTTTTGATTTTTTTTAATTTTTCATGCCCGTTTCAAAATGCGGTCAAAACGGCAGGCATGACCGTTCCTAGCTAGTGGTTGAATCTTGGAAAACTTTTTGTGTTTCTCTGATTAAATAGATACTTTTGTACCTAAAAATGATTTGGTAAAAATAAATAGCAAACTATGAGGCAGCTATAGTTCAAATTTGACCCGCTTCGAGCTGAATCGGCTGAAATTTGTCTTTTTCACGGGAGGTGGATCAAAACTTTTGACACCCAACCTTTTGGTGAATTATGGATTAAATATGTCCTCGTATTCTAGAAAAATGATTTGGTCCAATTTTGCAACAATTATTTGGTAGGTACTTCACAAAAAAAACCTCATTTTGGGCACTCGAAAAATGGAAAATGATTTTTTCGTCCAAAGGAAATGAAAACTTTCTTAGGCAACATTGTTTGGCATTACAATATGCCCCCTTTTGCACAATATGAGATCATTTGAACAAACTATACCATGAATCTGCCCATAAAATTGATCATTTGGCTTGAAAGCCATTGATCCACACATGATAACTTGTTTCTGAGAACACTTTTTAAAAATAATTATCGTATTACAAGTTTATTATTTTTTCTCTAGCACCAAGGTCCGAAGGAGGGACGCCGATTTTTGCTGGGTCAATCTGTTAAACACCCTAGCGTTTTTTTGTTTCCACAGGTTCCATGCCACCGCGCTGATAAGGATGTCAAAGCCTCTCATGTCCGCTCTCGTGAATTTCTTCCTCTTTCTAAGCCACCAAGCGGAAAAAGTGTCCGCCTGCATCTTTCCGATCACATTGAGTCTGAGGAGGCCGAACACTCTATGCCACACTTCCTGCACATATGTACACATGGCAAGAATATGGTCAATGTTGTCCTCACATAGAAAGCAGGTGTAGCAGGCCGACGGCTGGTCTTGCAGTCCACGCCTCGCCCTCCTATCAGAAGTCTACAGCCTATACTATAGCACCAACCAGATGAATATCTTGCACATGAGAGGTGCCCAGCTTCTCCAAGTACAAGTCGCCATTGGGGAACTGGAAGGCTCGAACACAGGTAATCATAGACCGATTTAGTTGTGTAGCTCGCTTTTGCCGAGGCTGGCCAGGAGAAACTGTCCGGCTCAGTAGGGACCCGCTGCACTGTGGCGATCACATGGCAAATATGCATGCTTTGCAGCTGGGTCGTGAAAGAGTCTGTGATGTTGCAATCCTTTGTCCATCTATCTTCAGTGACCAATTTAAATGTTAATAATACTGAATGGTGTATTGCGTTATGATTGGTCCAAAGACAACACACGCGGATCATGCATGAACACCATTGGATCCGGGAGGATCCAATGGCAGCCCTCGCCCCTCGCCGCCCTCATCAACCCCACCTCAGCCGCGAAATCCTAGCACTGTCCTTTGGACATCTTTCATCCACCCTCGCCTCCTTTCTTTGTTTCCCACGACCCCCATCCCGATCCCCTTAATCTCTCCCTCTCCTCTCGCGATGATCTCCTCTCGCGACCCCCATCCCAACCCTGCCGCCGGCGATCTCCTCGCCCCCGCCGCCCCCACCTTCTCTTCCTCTCGTTCAAGCCAAGATCATGCCAAGGAGGTCGTTCGAGCACCTAGATCCACGCCACTGTCATCGACCTGATCCACGTCCGTCCTCGAGGGAGGTTGGCCATGGTGGTCTGCGCTCGTCCCGCCTTCCACCCCATTCCTCCCGTTCACGGTCCAACCTCGCCCGCTGCTCCTCCGACCAGGCGCGACTGGACTTGGATCTGGCCAACCACGGGAAGCAAACCCCGGCGATGTCTGGTGCTTGACGCGGCGGCGGGCCTCCCGGCAATAGCGACAACCCCGGTGAGACCCCCCTTCCCTTCCTTGCCGCAGTTTGGAGATGCATGGGTTCCACGTGGTGCATGGTGGCCGAATCGGTTGCTGCATGTCGGGATTTGATTTTGCTGGATTCATCCATGGGGCAGGGCAACGACCGACGAGGAGTGGTTCCTAGGCTTGGTGTTGGGGATATAACTATTAGGTATGACCCTCCCAGGAGGGGCCGGGTTATACCTATGGCGATTCATCATATGAAGCCCACGAGGATATTGAAGATGTCGGTTCAAGATAAGGGCCCAAGGCCCAAGGGTGACTTAAGGCCCGTAGAAGTAAACCGATTTATGTGTAAGACTTGTATTGTAAGGCATGAATAGATAGTCACTAAGCCAGACACATTTTTTATGAGCCGGCCAGGACTCCAAGAGCCGCTGGGCGTCAACCTGTTTATATAAAGGGACAACCTGGCAGCAATTCAGGGCAAGAAACAACAGATCAAAAGCTAGGTCAAGTTGATTCACTCCCTGCTAATCGAGACATAAGCAATACCACCTCAAACTGGATTACGCCTTTACCTTCACCGCAAGGGGCCGAACCAGTATAAACTCCTGTGTCCTTTGTCCCATTTAACCCCTTTCAGCTAACCTAGTTGCAATGGCTCCACGACTAAGTCCTTTCGCTAGGACATCTACCGTGACTATTCCACAACAGTTGACGCATGGTGGTTTCGAGTTCTTAAAGGGCAGCTTCGAAGGGCTCAAGGGATACACTATGGGCTGGATGACCAAGAGTCGTCATGACAAACTCTACATCGACGATGCAGGCTGGGGCCCTGAGGTCGGCTCAATTGAGTACGGGTATCGGGCCTCCTTCGATGGAATCCACGTCTTCATCGGCAAGATCAGCGAGCCGGGCCCTAAGCCGGACATCTTCACCAACATCATCGAGATGTCTTAGTGTGCGAGACCTGCCCGAGCTCAGCCAGTCGTGAAACGTGCCTCCATGGGATGCATCCATGGAGCGGAGTTTGATGCAGCATCTATTTCTGGCAGTGAGACGGCCATCTACTCTGATGGTGAGTCGTCCACGGGCGAGACTACTTTGATGTATCAACTACAAGATGGCAGGCTTGGGGGCTATTCCAATGGTGACAGTATTCCGGACCCCTATGAGCCGCCGAACAGGGTTGGGATCTTCATGGCCGGTACACAGCCTGGACAGAATTCTTCGACTGCAGCAGTAAAGATCTCCGGGTCAGCAGCAGCAATGGCGGCCGGAGCACGGGGACCTGTACGCCTGCCGGCTTAGGTGCTGATGGCTTTAATGGATAAACTGATAGATCTGTTGACAATAGAGGTCAACCCGGCGAATCAAGCTCCGCATGATGCGGAGGTTGAAAAGTTACGTGATGAGGTAGCACTAGCCAAGGAAGACCTGGCGGCAGAGGACGTTGATGACCCACAAGTGTAGGGGATCTATCGTAGTCCTTTCAATAAGTAAGAGTGTTGAACCCAACGAGGAGCAGAAGGAAATGATAAGAGATTTTCAGTAAGGTTTTGTACAAGCACTGAAATTGTAGGTGATAGATAGTTTTATGATAAGATAAATAGTAACAAGTAACAAGCAAATAAAGTAAATGAGATGCAGCAAGGTGGCCCAATCCTTTATGTAGCAAAGGTTAAGCCTGGACAACTTCTAATAATGAGAAAGGAGCTCCTGAGGACACATGGGAATTATCGTCAACCTAGTTTTCATCACGTTCATATGATTCACGTTCGGTACTTTGATAGTTTGATATGTGGGTGGACCGGTGCTTGGGTACTGCCCTTACTTGGACAAGCATCCCACTTATGATTAACCCCAATTGCAAGCATCCGCAACTACAACAAAAGTATTAAGGTAGACCTAACCATAGCATCAAACATGTGGATCCAAATCAGCCCCTAACGAAGCAATGCATAAACTAGGGTTTATGCTTCTGTCACTCTAGCAACCCATCATCTACTTATTACTTCCCTATGCCCTCCTCTAGGCCCAATAATGGTGAAGTGTCATGTAGTCGATGTTCAGATGACACCACTAGAGGAGAAGACAACATACATCTCATCAAAATATCAAACGAATACCAAATTCACATGACTACTAATAGCAAGATTTCACCCATGTCCTCAGGAACAAACGTAACTACTCACAAAGCATATTCATGTTCATAATCAGAGGTGTAATAATATGCATTAAGGATCTGAACATATGATCTTCCACCAAGTAAACCAATAAGTATCAACTATAAGGAGTAATCAACACTACTAGCAACCCACAGGTACCAATTTGTGGTTTTGGATATAAGATTGGATACAAGAGATGAACTAGGGTTTGAGAGGAGATGGTGCTGGTGAAGATGTTGATGGAGATTGACCCCCTCCCGATGAGAGGATCGTTGGTGATGACATTGGTGATGATTTCCCCCCTCCCGGAGGGAAGTGTCCTCGGCAGAACAGCTCTACCAGAGCCCTAGATTGGTTCCGCCAAGGTTCAGCCTCGTGGCGGCGGAGTTTCGTCCCGTAAGCTTGCCCACGATGTTTTCTAGGGTAAAAGTGATGATATAGCAGAAGATGGATGCGAGAGACCCAGCAGGGGGCCCAGGAGATAGGGGGGGCGCCCCCTGTCTCCTGGACAGGGTGTGGGCCACCTGGCCTATTTCTTTCGGTCAGAAATTCTTATAAATTCCAAAAAGTTATTTTGTGGAGTTTCAGGGCTTTTGGAATTATGCAGAATAGGTTTCCAACGTTTGCTCCTTTTCCAGCCAGAATTCCAGCTGCCAGCATCCCCCCTCTTCATGGTAAACCTTGTAAAATAAGAGAGAATAGCCATAAGTAATGATATATAACGTGTAATAACAGCCCATAATGCAATAAATATTGATATAAAAGCATGATGCAAAATGGACGTATCAACTCCCCCAAGCTTAGACATCGCTTGTCCTCAAGCGGAAGCCGAAATCGAAAAATATGTCCACATATTTAGAGATAGAAGTGTCGATAAAAATAAAATACGGACATGTGGACATCATGATCATTCTTATAACAGCAACATATAAAGATTCCATTACATAATTTCTTATGCTCAAGTAACAATCAATTCACAATATCAAATATGGTTCACAAACCTCATTAAGAACTAGCAAACTATAATCGCAGTCATTGAAGCAATCGTAATTTATCATAATATCAGAAAGAGTCAACAATAGAGCTTTCTAGCAAGTCCACATACTTAACTATCATATAGTCTTCTACAATTGCTAACACTCATGCAATACTTGTGGTTATGGAGTTTTATATGGACACTGGGAAAGATAGGGGCTTATTGTGTTGCCTCCCAACTTATTCACCTTTAGGTCATGTCAACAATAATAGCCCATGCTAACGAACATCCAATTGGATATGTATATCACGATCTTTCAAACACGAAGAGGTTGCCAAAGGTTAAAATGAAAAAGGGAAAGGTGGAGATCACCTTGACTCAAGCACAAAAATAAAAGCATAAAGTAAGAACATGAAGTAAAAGATAGGCCCTTCGCAGAGGGAAGCATAGGTTGTCATGCGCTTTTAGGGTTGATGCATAAAATCTTAATGCAAAAGAACGTCACTTTATATTGCCCCTTGTGTGTGGACCTTTATTATGCAGTCTGTCGCTTTTATTACTTCCACAACAAGTTCGTACAAATCTTATTTTCTCTGCACTAATAAGTCATACATAATTCGAGAGCAATTTTTATTGCTTGCACCAATGATAACTTATTTGAAGGATCTTACTCAATCCATAGGTAGATATGGTGGACTGTCATGGAAAAACTGGGTTTAAGGGTAATTGGAGGCACAAGTAGTATCTCTACTTGGTGCAAGGAATTTGGCTAGCATGAGGGGGAAAGGCAAGCTCAACATGTTCGGAAGGTCAATAACAACATACTTTAACTAAGATGTGAGGAAACATAAACTATTACGTTGTCTTCCTTGTCCATCGTCAACTCTTTTAGCATGTCATACTTAATGAGTGCTCACAATTATAAAAGCTGTCCAAGATAGTGTATCTATATGCGAACCTCTCTTCCCTTATTACTTCCTATTAATTGCAACGATGACCAAAGCTACGTTCATCAACTCCCAACAATTTTTATGCCTCATACATTGTATGTGTGAAGTTATCATTATCCATAAGATCAATATGAACTCTTTTATTCTTTTTATTCTTTCTATTTTTCTCAAGATCATGGCAACAAAGCAAAACCCTTGACTTCAACACTAATCTTTATTATAGATAACTCGCGGACTCGAATACGAAAAGAGATCACAATGCAGAACTCAAACTACTTGATATCAAAACTTCAATCTACTAGATCAAGATACTACTAAAAGGATCGAACTAAATAAAGCGGTAAAGATAGGAGTCTGATGGTGATACGATACCGGGGCACCTCCCCCAAGCTTGGCAGTTGCCAAGGGGAGTGCCCATACCCATGTGATTATGTCCTCAGAGGTGAGGGAGATGGTGATGATGACGGTGGATAATCGCACATTGAGTGTAAAAGCTCCTCCAACTTGCAGATAATGCCCTTAAGCCCAGCAATATGATCCTTCAACAGAATATTCTCCTGTGTGAGATACTTATTTTGTATGTGAGCTAACTCAATTATCTTGAAAGCTTCAATCTCTGTTGGAGTAAAGAGGTTAGGTAAAGGTTGAGGGATATCTTCTTCTTTCACCGCCGGAGCTTGAACCTCCATGGCTTCCTTGATCCCTTCATCCTTGTTGATCTCTTCTAGTTCTTCTCTTTTCAGCTCTATATTCAAAATCCAAGCAACCTTGTCTTCATTATTGGAGGAGGGTGAAGTCATGGTGCTCTAAATTTGCAACGGAAACAGCTCGAAACGAAAAGAGGGGATATTTGCGTGATATGGTGGTCAAAACCTTCGGGAGTGTATATAATGAATTTTTACCGACCAAAATACGTAACGTGCAAGAAAACAGAGTCCGGGAGGCACACGAGGTGCCCACGAGACAGGGGGGCGCGCCCTACAGGGGGGCGCCCTCCACTCTCGTGGGAGCCTCATGTCCCTTTCGGACTACTTCTTTCTTCCTAAAATTCTTAAATATTCCAAAACTGATAAAAATTGCCATTGGAGTTGTTTTGGAGTCGGTTTACTTACCGTACCACATACCTATGCCTTTTCGGAGTCTGGAACATTCTGGAAAGTGTCCCTTATGTATTCCTCAGGGGTTACAGTTTCAATAATATTAGTTTCAACATTGATAGGATTACCTGAAATATAGTGTTTAATTCTTTGACCGTTTACCACCCTCGGATTGGTGCCTTTGAAGTTGTTGATTTTTATGGCACCAGAACGATAGACCTCCTCGATAACGTAGGGACCTTCCAATTTTGAGAGAAGCTTTCCTCCAAAAAATCTTAAGCGAGAGTTGAATAATAACACATAATCTCCTACGTTAAACTCACGCTTTTGTATCCTCTTATCATGCCAGCATTTGACTTTTTCTTTGAAAAGCTTGGCATTCTCATACGCTTGGGTTCTCCATTCATCAAGTGAGCTGATACCAAATAACCTCTTCTCACCGGCAAGCTTTAAGTCATAATTGAGCTCTTTAATAGCCCAATATGCTTTATGTTCAAGTTCAAGAGGTAAATGACATGCTTTTCCATAGACCATTTTATACGGAGACATACCCATAGGATTTTTGTATGCAGTTCTATAGGCCCATAATGCATGATCAAGTTTTTTTGGACCAATTCTTCCTAGATCTATTAACATTCTTTTGCAAAATTAAATTGAGCTCTCTGTTGCTCAACTCTATTTGACCACTAGACTGCGGGTGATAGGGGGATGCGATTCTATGATTGACATCATACTTAGCAAGCATCTTATGGAAAGCACCATGAATAAAATGTGAACCACCATCAGTCATAAGATATATAGGGACTCCAAACCTCGGAAAACTAACTTCTTTAAGCATTTTAATAGAAGTGTTATGATCAGCACTACTAGTTGGAATAGCTTCTACCCACTTAGTAACGTAATCAACAACAACAAACATATGTGTATAACCATTAGAGGCAGGAAAAGGTCAGATATAATCAAAGCCCCCAAAATCAAATGGTTCAATAACAAGAGAATAATTCATAGGCATTTCTTGACGTCTACTAATGTTACCTATTCTTTGACATTCATCACAAGATAAGACAAACTTACGAGCATCTTTGAAGAGAGTAGGCCAATAAAAACCAGATTGTAGTACCTTGTGTGCAGTTCTGTCTCCAGTGTGGTGTCCTCCATAAGATTCAAAGTGACACTTACGTAGAATCTGTTCCTGTTCATGCTCTGGCACACACCGTCTAATAACACCATCTACTCCTTCTTTATCAAGGTGTGGATCATCCCAGAAGTAATGTCTTAAATAAAAAAAGAACGTTTTCTTTTGCTGGTATGTGAAACTAGGCTGTAAATATTTAGCAACAATGTAATTAGCATAATCAGCATACCAAGGAGCAGTACGAGAAGCATTGACGACCGCTAATTTTTCATCAGGAAAGCTATCATTAATAGGCAGTCGGTCATCAAGAACATTCTCTAACCTAGACAAGTTATCTGCAACGGGGTTCTCAACTCCCTTTCTATCAATAATATGCAAGTCAAATTCTTGGAGAAAGAGAACCCATCTAATGAGTCTAGGCTTACCATCTTTGTTTTCCATAAGATATTTAATGGCAGCATGATCAGTGTGAATAGTAACTTTGGAATCAACAATATAAAGTCTAAACTTATCACATGCAAACACAACTGCTAAGAATTCTTTTTCAGTAGTAGCATAATTTCTCTGGGAAGTATCAAGTGTCTTACTAGCATACTGGATAATATTCAATTTCTTATCAACTCTTTGCCCTAAAACAGCACCTACAGCATAGTCACTAGCATCGCACATAATTTCAAAAGGTAAATTCCAATCAGGTGGCTGAACAATAGGTGCAGCGATCAAAGCTTTCTTAAGCACTTCAAACGCTTCTACACAATCATCATCAAAGACAAAAGGAATATCTTTTTGCAATAAATTGGTTAGAGGCCTAGAGGTTTTAGAAAAATCCTTAATGAACCTCCTATAAAAACCGGCATGACCAAGGAAACTTCTTATACCTTTTATGTCCTTGGGACATGGCATCTTTTCAATAGCATCCACATTAGCTTTATAACCTTCAATACCTCTCTCGAAGATCTTGTGCTCCAAGACAATGCCTTCATTAACCATAAAGTGACACTTTTTCCAATTCAGGACGAGACTAGTGTCTTCGCATCTCTGCAAAACTCGATCAAGGTTGCTCAAACAATCATCAAAAGAGGATCCATAGACAGAGAAGTCATCCATGAATACCTCACAAATCTTTTCACGAAAATCAGAGAATATAGCCATCATGCATCTTTGAAAGATAGCAGGTGCATTAAATAAACCAAAAGGCATACGTCTATAAGCAAAACTTCCAAAAGGGAAAGTAAAGTAGTTTTAGATTGATCCTTCACTGACACAGGTATCTGAGAGAAACCAGAATAACCATCTAGAAAGCAAAAATGTGTGTGTTTGGATAGCCTTTCTAGCATTTGATCAATAAAAGGTAAAGGGTAATGATCTTTCTTGGTAGATTTATTTAACTTACGAAATCAATTACCATCCTATAACCTGTAATAATTATTTGCGGGATCAATTCATCTTTATCATTAGGAACGGCGGTAATACATCCCTTTTTAGGGACACAACGGACAGGACTTACACATTCATTATCAGCAACGGGATAAATAATACCTGCCTCAAGGAGCTTTAGTATCTCCTTTCTTATCACTTCCTTCATCTTGGGATTTAATCGTCTTTGAGGGTCTCTAATTGGTTTGGAATCTTTCTCCACTAAAATCTTGTGTTGACATAATGTGGGACTAATGCCCTTAAGATCATACAGAGTATATCCAATAGCTGCTCGGTGCTTCTTCAGAGTTTTCAATAATCTTTCTTCTTCTTTCTCTGAAAGGTTAGCACTAATAATAACATGTTATATTTCTTTTTCATCAAGATAAGCATACTTAAGATTATCAGGTAATGGTTTGAGTTCAAACATGGGATCACCCTTGGGTGGGGGGGTCCCCAAGAATTTCAACGGGAAGGTTATGTTTCAGCATAGGTTCCTGTTTAAGGAACACCTCATCTATTTCTTCCCTTTCCTTCATAAACATATCGTTTTCATGGTCTAGTAAATATTGTTCTAACGAATCAGTTGGAGGAACAGCAATGGAAGCAAGACCAATAATCTCACCCTTGCTAGGTGGTTCCCTTTCACGAGGTTGTCTACTAAACTTAGCGAAATTAAACTCATGAGACATACCATCTATGCCAACAATGACAATATTCTTTTCACAATTAATCTTAGCACTGGCAGTATTCAAGAAGGGTCTACCAAAAATAATGGGACAAAAATCATCGTGTGGGGAAGCAAGAACAAGAAAATCAGCAGGGTATTTAACCTTCCCGCACAAAACTTCAACATCTGTAACAATCCCAATAGGTTTAATGGTATCCCTATTAGCAAGCTTAATAGTAACATCAATGTCTTCTAATTCAACGGGTGCAATGTCGTGCATAATTGCTTTATAAAGATCATAAGGTATCGCACTAGCACTAGCACCCATATCACATAAGCCATGATAACAATGATCTCCTATTTTAACAGAAATAATAGGCGTGCCTACGACAGGTCTACATGTCTTAGTATCAGGTCTAGCAATATTAGAAGTCTCGCCAAGAAGGAAATGACATGCCCATCTAAGTCCTCATCCAAGAGATCTTTAACCATAGCAATACTAGGTTCAACATTATTTTTCTCAGGAGGTGTATAAGTCCTAGTATTACTCTTACGAACAACATTCGAAGCTTTAGCATGATCCTTTATCCTAACAGGGAAACAAGGTTTTTCAACATAAGCAGTAGGAACAATAGGATCACTATAGGTAATATTCTTTTCTTTGACTGTAATAGGTGCAACTACTTTCACTTCAACAGGAGGATTACATTTAAACCACTTCTCTTTAGGGAGGTCAACGTGAGTAGCAAAAGATTCACAAAAAGTGGCTACTATCTCAGAGTCAAGTCCATACTTAGCGCTAAATCCACGAAAAGCATCGGTATCCATAAAAGATTTAACACAATCGAACTTAGGTGTCATACCTGACTCCTTACCATCGTCGGAACCCCAATCTTCATAGTTGCGTTTAATTCTTTCCAATAAGTCCCATTTGAAATCAATAGTCTTCAGCATATAAGAACCAGCACAGGAAGTATCGAGCAGGTTGCAATTATCAAGAGAAAGCCGAGCATAGAAATTCTGAATAATCATTTCCTGAGAGAGATCATGATTGGGGCATGAATATAACATTGACTTAAGCCTCCCCCAAGCTTGAGCGATGCTTTATCCTTCATGAGGCCAGAAATTATATATGTAATTACGATCATGATGAACAAGACGCATAGGATAGAACTTCAAGTGAAATTCCAACTTCAATCGCTTATAATTCCAAGATCTCGTATCATCACATAGCCTATACCATGTCAATGCATCTCCCTTAAAAGGTAAAGGGAAGACCTTCCTTTTGACAACATCATCGGGAATACCTGCAAGCTTAAATAATCCACAAACTTCATCCAGAAAGATAAGGTGTAAATCGGGATGCAATGTTCCATCTCCTGCAAATGGATTAGCTAGCAGTTTCTCTATCATACCCGAAGGAATCTCAAAGTAAATGTTTTCATAAAGTTAAGTAGGTTGAGGAGCAACTCTTTGCTCTTCTGGTTGGGGTGAAGATACCCCAAACAAGCCCTTCAAAGGATTAGTTTCCATAATGACAAGTAACAGGAAATTTCAGCACACTATATAAATGTTTCCTTACCAAGTTTCACTCACCAAAAGCGCTACACTCACTGGCAACGGCGCCAGAAAAGAGTGTTGATGACCCAAAAGTGTAGGGGATCTACCGTAGTCCTTTCGATAAGTAAGAGTGTTGAACCCAACGAGGAGCAGAAGGAAATGATAAGCGGTTTTCAGTAAGGTTTTCTGCACGCACTGAAATTGTAGGTGATAGATAGTCTTATGATAAGATAAATAGTAACGAGTAACAAGTAAATAAAGTAAATAAGGTGCAGCAAGGTGGCCCAATCCTTTATGGAGCAAACGATAAGCCTGGACAACTTCTAATAATGAGAAAGGAGCTCCCGAGGACACATGGAAATTAGCGTCAAGCTAGTTTTCATCACGATCATATGATTCGTGTTCGGTACTTTGATAATTTGATATGTGGGTGGACCGGTGCTTGGATACTGCCCTTACTTGGAAAAGCATCCCACTTATGATTAACCCCTATTGCAAGCATCCGCAACTACAATAAAAGTATTAAGGTAAACCTAACCATAGCATGAAACATGTGGATCCAAATCAACCCCTAACGAAGCAACGCATAAACTAGGGTTTAAGCTTCTGTCACTCTAGCAACCCATCATCTACTTATTACTTCCCTATGCCCTCCTCTAGGCCCAATAATGGTGAAGTGTCATGTAGTCGACGTTCACATGACACCACAAGAGGAGAAGACAACATACATCTCATCAAAATATCAAACAAATACAAAATTCACATGACTACTAATAGCAATACTTCACCCATGTCCTCAGGAACAAACGTAACTACTCACAAAGCATATTCATGTTCATAATCAGAGGTGTAATAATATGCATTAAGGATCTGAACATATGATCTTCCAGCAAGTAAACCAGTAAGTATCAACTACAAGGAGTAATCAACACTACTAGCAACCCACAGGTACCAATTTGTGGTTTTGGATATAATATTGGATACAAGAGATGAACTAGGGTTTGAGAGGAAATGGTGCTGGTGAAGATGTTGATGGAGATTGACCCCCTCCCGATGAGAGGATCGTTGGTGATGACGTTGGTGATGATTTCCCCCTCCCGGAGGGAAGTGTCCCCGGCAGAACAGCTCTACCAGAGCCCTAGATTGGTTCCGCCAAGCTTCTGCCTCGTGGCGGCGGAGTTTCATCCCGTAAGCTTGCCCATGATTTTTTCCAATGTAAAAGGGATGATATAGTAGGAGTTGGACGCCAGAGGCCCACCAGGGGGCCCAGGAGATAGGGGCGCGCCCTATAGGGGGGGGGGCGCCCCTGTCTCCTGGACAGGGTGTGGGGCCCCTAGCCTATTTCTTTCACTCAGAAATTCTTATAAATTCCAAAAAATTGTTTCATGGAGTTTCAGGGCTTTTGGAGTTGTGCAGAATAGGTTTCCAACGTTTGCTCCTTTTCCAGCCAGAATTCCAACTGTCGGCATCCCCCCTCTTCATGGTAAACCTTGTAAAATAAGAGAGAATAGCCATAAGTAATGAGATATAACGTGTAATAACAGTCCATAATGCAATAAATATTGATATAAAAGCATGATGCAAAATGGACGTATCAGACGTCTAGATAGCCGCAGAACAGGCTGCTCTGGATGCTTAGGCCCAACGGATTAAGTCAGAGGCTTTCCAGCTTACGATGGATCAAAACACTTCAAATGAAATCATGAGGAGGAGGCACCAGTCTCGTCTACCTCCTGTTTACGAGGTGAGAAACCTCTTCCACACAGTTGGAGCAGGGACTAGTAACCCGCCAAAGATAAACTGGGCTGCAACACCTGGAGTCGGAACGCCGGTTCAGCCACGCATGACGGAACCCCCTCGGCTGAACAGTGCTCCGCGTCAACATGCCCCAACACCACCGGGTCATTATTCAAATACCTTGGAAAACATAATTGCTGCGGTGGCACGATTGGCGGCTCTCCCGGTGGATGGCGACTCTCCAGCAGCAGTTGAAACACGAAAGGCTAGAGAGCTTCTTCAGACATCATTAGTACAGCAGGAGGCACATTCTTATAGTCGAGATAGGATTCACTCAACCCCTCGCCCAAGCCGGAGTTATATCATGCACATGGACTCACCAGCTATTTCAAGCAATGCCCGGCACTGTGACCAGCCACGTGGGCATGACCCGACGCGTGATGGAGCTCATAATTTGGTCGATCAGGACAAAGTGCGTCAAGAGGCTGACCAGGCGGCTCACCAGCCCCTTCCGGTTTATCCAATGGCTTCAGTTGAGGCAGGTGTGACCTCTAGATCTACATGTGTACCCTGTTTGGTGCCGGCTCTGCGTAATGAGAGTTTGCCCAAGGATTTCAATGGACCTCGTAAGGTGCCTAATTACACATCCGACTTACCCCCTGAGGCGTGGATTGAAAGTTATGAGATGGCCATGGAGTTTTCGGACGTCAGTGACGCTGCGTGTGCTAAGTACTTCACCATGATGCTGGATGGAATGGCCCGTACTTGGTTAAAAGGGCTGACGTTAATTCCATCAGGTCATGGGCTGAGTTAAAAGCCCGTTCACTCAAAACTGTAAAGACACATGCAAACAGCCCATGTCGATTGTAGACTTGGCTACTTGCGCCCAGGAGGAGGGTGAATCAACGACCCATCGGGTGCGCCAGGTCAAAGAAATCATACATTCATCCGATAACATGAATGTCGGCTCTGCGGTCTTAATGTGGGAGAAAAATTACCATTTTTTGCCTCTTAAACAGAAGCTGGGACGGCTCAAGCGTAGGGATGGCAGTTTTGCCCATGGGTATGGGTACCCACGGGTACCCTACCTGAAAACAATGGGTATGGACAAGACTTGAAGACATTTTGTACCGACGGGTAATGGGTACCCATACCCACAAAATATATGGGTAGGGCATGGGTAAGAAGTTGTGCCCATGGGTAACCCAATGGATACCCAGAAAAAATTAATAAATGAAAATACTTCCTATAACATGTGGGGTTAACATCCAACTCATATGGTCCAAACCTAAATCTTGTATTCCTTAAACAAGTCATAGCTCATAAGCGCCTAATCACCTGCTTGCCACTCCTTCGACGTCCTATGTGACTCTTCAAAAATATGAAATGTCGACTCTTCGCTACCACACAGTTGTCAAACACTCGATCTAGCGATCCCCAATTCCCACCACCGCCTTCCACTGCGTCAGTCTTCCACCAACCGGTGCTCATACTCCCCTGATGCCTCTAAGAGGCCACCCACCGGAGGAGGCCGCATCCGTGCTATACTACTCTAGCATGATTACTTGAATTTTGAACTCATGTCTCTACCTCTTAAGAATTTGAATGCTATATATTGTACCCAATGGATACCCATTTGGTATAGGATACCCGATGGGTATGGGCATGAGTGTCAGTTTATATCCATCGGTATTGAAGTGGGTGGGTATAGAAAGTTTCTATGGGTATGGGTTTGGGTAGAAGGAGGTTGTACCCACCCATACCCTACCCATTGCCATCCCAAGCGCGATTGTAATGATATGGGGCAGCTGATGGCAGCTCTAATCAAATATGCCGACTCTGGTAGTTCCAAGGACGCCGAGTCTGATGAAGACAAGCCGGGAAAGGGAAAGAAGAATAGCAATGCCAAGGGTTAGCAGCATAACCCGGTGAATCAGGGGGGCAACGGTAAATGCAAGGCTGATGGTAACTCGGAGTTTGTGGCTAACACCAATGCACAAAGTAATAATCAGCATCGCAAGGGGAGGCCGCCTCCTCGGACCGGTGGATCAGGTCCTACTCTTGAGCAGTTGCTGAACGAGCCCTGTCCAAAGCATGGCACACAGGAGAAACCAACTACTCACCTTTGGAAAGATTGTTCCACTATGAGGGCTTTCAAAAATTCAAACTCGTTTCACAGGAATCATGGGCCAGGCGGTGGCTCAAGCGGCGGCGCTTCTCATGGACCGAGTTATGGAGGTGGCGATTCTTATTCCGGCTTCCAGGGCCACCAAAATAATCAGGGTGGTTTTAATCAAGGTAATCAGGGTGTTTATAATAAAGGTAATCAGGGTGGTTACAATCAACAAACCAGCCAGGGGGCCAGCAGTAGCAATCTGGATACCAAAGTAATCCAAAGCAGTTGAATAGTGGGCATTATCACGTTTTCACCACAAGTTTATGCAAGCGGGACTAGAAGCTTCACAAGCGGGCCGTGAACACCGTTGAGCCAGCAGTTCCCCATTACTTGTGATGGTCTGAGCAACCCATTATGTGGAGTCGAGCGAATCACCCGCCTCGAGTTGATAACCTGGGTCACATGGCTTTGGTGGTGGCGCCTCAAGTTGGTTGATATAAGTTCACTAAAGTACTCATGGATGGGGGAAGCGGTATTAATATCCTTTATTATGAAACCTTCCTTCGAATGGGGTTAACCGATAAGAATCTTAAGCCGTCTAATACTATTTTCCATGGAGTGGTACCTGGTAAGTCGGCATACCCTGTAGGAAAAATTGAGCTGGAGGTGGCCTTTGGTGATGATCACGATTTCAGGGCCAAGAAATTAACTTTTAAAGTGGTCAAGATCAGAAGCCCATACCATGCTCTATTTGGACGGCCGGCTTATGCTAAGTTCATGACAAACCTTGTTATGTTTACTTGCAGCTCAAGATGCCGGGTTATAAGGGAACCATCACGGTGCATGGAAGCAGGAAAATAGCTTTGGAGTGTGAAGAAGGTGGTCCTGCTTATGCTGAGTCTGTCTGTGCAACAGAGGAATTGAAATTTTACAAAGACAATGTTGATCCGGCGGATATGACGTCTTTGAAAAAGCCAACTACAGAGCATGATCCGGTGCTGAAGTTTAAATCGGCCGATGAAACCAAGCTGGTTGATTTTGTTCCTGGCGACTCATCCAAGCAATTCAGTATCGGTGCTAACTTGGATCCAAAATAGGAAAGCCCGGTCATCGAGTTCATCCGTGAGAACCGGGACATCCTTGCATGGAAACCTTCTGATATGCCAGGTGTACCGTGGGAACTCGCTGAGCACACTCTCAATATTGATCTGAAATTTAAGCCGGTCAAGCAATTCCTTCGTCGCTTCAATGAGGAGAGGCGTAAGGCCATTGGTGAAGAAGTGGCCCAACTCTTGGCGGCTGGGTTCATTGTTGAAGTTTTTCATCCGGAGTGGTTGGCTAATCCGGTGCTGGTGCTTAAGAAGAACGGCACTTGGCATATGTGTGTGGACTACACGGACTTAGACAAGGCTTGTCCGACTCATCCTTTTGCTCTCCCTCGTATTGATCAAATCATTGATGCTACGGAGGGTTGTGAGCGTGTGAGTTTTTTAGATGCTTATTATGGTTATCATCAGATCAAGATGGTAGTTAAGGACCAGGAGAAGACAGCTTTCATCACTCCCTTTGGAGCCTTCTACTATGTGTCTATTCCTTTCGGGCTCAAGAGTGCCCAGGCGACTTATCAACGATGTGTGCAGAATTGTCTTCACAGTCAGATTGGGTGCAACATTCATGCTTATGTGGACGATATTGTGGTGAAATTCAGAGAGAAGGAAACTTTGATAGATGATTTGAAAGAAACCTTTGATAATCTATGGATCTACAAGATGATGCTTAACCCGGCCAAGTGCATTTTTTGTGTGCCAGCAGGCAAGCTTTTGGGTTTTCTGGTTTCTAATAGAGTCATTGAGGCTAACCCAGAGAATATCAAGGCCATTACCTACTTGGCAAAGCCGACGTGTATCAATGATGTTCAGTGTCTGGCGGGTCGTATTGCTGCCTTGAGCCGGTTCATAAGTTGGTTGGGTGAGAAGGCCATACCTCTATATCAGATGACTGGAGTGATGCTGCTAACGATGCGTATTCAAATCATTGCCATTAACCCTTTTGGTCTGGCTTCCTAGTCGTATTTGAACCATAGCCGTAAAGCCACTTTGATCATTTGGGGGCTTGGTCGTATTCGAATCATTGCCATTAACCCCTTTGGTCCGGCTTCCTAGTCGTATTCGAACCATAGTCGTAAAAACACTTTGATCATTTGGGGGCTTGGTCGTATTCGAATCATTGCCGTTAACCCTTTTGTTCCGGCTTCCTGGTCGTATTTGAACCATAGCCGTTAAAGCACTTTGATCACTTGGGGGCTTGGTCGTATTCGAATCATTGCCATTAACCCTTTTGGTTCGGCTTCCTGGTCGTATTCGAACCATAGCCGTTAAATATCATAAACCACTTGGGGGCTTGGTCGTATTCGAATCATAGCAGTTAACCCTCTTGGTCCGGCTTCATGATCGTATTCGAATCATAGCCATTAATCATCATGGTCACTGGGGGGCTTCCTGATCGTATTCGAATCATAGCTGTCGGTACCCTTTGATCGGCGCAATGCCAAAAACCATTCGGGGGCTTCCTGATTGTATTTGAATCATAGCTATTAACCCTTATGGTCCGGCTTCCTGCTCGTATTCGAAGCATAGCCTCATTTTTTCTCATTTGGCTTGAGTTTTTTGAAGTTTTTCCGGTTCTTCTTGAGATTATCTTGCCTTTGGCCTAAAGTGATCTCGTCCATGTAGCCTTCAATCTCACAGCTCATATTTGAAGCATACTTGTGGTTTCTATTACCCGGCTTAATGAGAGGCAACAAGCCACCCATAGATAATGATATCAAGCACTTGGAAATATTGGCTTGTCAAGCTTTGGGTGCTCACCCTTACTGCATAGGTATCGTAAACCAGCAATACGCTTCAATATCACAGGTATGATATTGTTATTATGTCTAAATTCTGGTTAAACCAGCCTTATCTATAACTGTTTTAAAACATCAGTAGTTATATGTAAGATATTATGACCTGCCCTGCGGTAAACCGCCAAGGGTTCTTGTGATCTACTTATGTGCATGATAATTCAAAATCTTCATTTGCACTAGTTAACATAAAGATAAGTTTAAAAAGATAATTATAAAGTAGCGGCTTAACAGCGTTGAGCGCAACATAAGCATGCACGATGGCACGACCGAGCAAAGTCATTGCTACCCTATTACATGACTCAAAATAGTCAAAATGATTAACTGTTTTTCAGAAGATCACAAATATGAACCGCCCAGCGGATCAATCTTCTTGCCTTTGATTGCTTGACGCTTCCGGATCATCCCTCTCCACTTCTTCGTCCTGTTATACTTCCTGGAAGGTTGGTGATGACCAGTAAATGCCACTCAAAGTTTGGAACTCAGCTTCATCATCAATAAGCTTCGACGGGTCAACTTCAGGAGCAAAAGTGTGCTTACGGATTGGGGGGATAAGGGCCTTCACTTTGTAAGACGGCATTGGCAACTTCTGATTTTCCAAGTCATAAGCCAGTTGATACTTGGTGAGGTCTGTCTCATTGGCAATCAGACTAGCCAGAGGACGTATGTCCTTCACGCAAGTAGCAAAGTCTTTTCTCTCAAACGGGGTGTCGTCTTCCTTAAAGCTTGTATACCCGATAGAGATATTGGCCGGGTCTAGCTCCGGTAACCATGCTTTGGCCCGACTTAAATCAGTCATAGCTCCGGCTCTTGCAGATGATCGCTTCATCTCACTAAACGTCTCAGGTAGAATGAAAAGCTTCCTTAACACATCAACCAAGAGAGTGGGGGCTTCATTAGATGGAGAAATTGTGGCAAATGCGCGCTGAGCACCAGTATAAAGCTGCTCCACTAGTGTATAAACCGCCTTTAGCTTCACAAGCATATCTTGGTTGAGATTGGTGCTTCTGGGCCTGCATAATAGTCATAGATGGATTAAAAGCGGTTTATATCATCAAGGAAGATATTGAAATTTGACGGTCATAAGGAAACTTACCAAAGATATCAGAAACCATCTGAGACACCTGGCGTTTTAAGCCGGTAAGTTCAGTGGTCGCTTCCTGGAGAGCCGCCTCCACTTTTTCAGCCCATTGTGTCAAGGCAATTTTCTCTTCAGCCCAAGCTTTTTTCTCAACTTCAAAGCCGGTCTTCATTTTTTCAAATTCAGCCACTCTGAATTCAAACTTTGAGTTCGCCTTCTGGGTCACAGATTCTTGTAGCTCCAGACGAGTCTGCAAGTCAGACAGCTCTGATTGAAATTGAGCTGTGGTGGTCTATACATACACCGGATCAAAAATATAAGTCAGCTAAAAACATGAAGTCCCAAGCCTTTTGCAAGAAATAACCCTTGGCACTTGCGGGCTAATGTCTACCGAGAAAACTACTCATGCAACAGTTTATATGAATAAGTCCCAAGCATTTGCAAGCAAGAATACTTGGCGCTTGGGGGCTAACGCATATTGTTTGCTTTCTTACTACTCTACAGTGACCCGGTTGTGCTACAAACGGCCACAGCCAGCTCATGAGAACTACACAAGTAAGTATTGTCTTTTACACAAGAATATAAAAGACCGGCTCATTCATGCTGATTAAGCCGGACCTTGGGTGCTACGGATTCAGTGTTAACCATTACAGCTACACGTTCAGCTAGATGCTTTAAGCCGGATTTCAAGGATTCTATCAAAGGATATTACTTTTGCGCATGGTTAATCTAAATCTACAACATATTCATCATAAACAGTAGACTTGGGGGCTGACATGATGTGCATAACTCAATACACGAAGAGTTCATACCTCAAACTTTTGGTGCATTTGCTTCACCATGTTAACTTCAAGTTCACCGCTGCCGTCTATTTGCTTGAGATAACCAGAATACACTTCGCCAATGCTTAATTGGGAGTAGTCAGCAACATCAAATCTTACTTTGCATCGTTCAATGTGCTCCTCCTTGGTAGAGTGTTTGGCCAAGACGGTAGGATTTCACGGTTCTCTAAAGCCGGTATTGGTGATCACCGCGTCATCGTCTTGTGTGTCAGCCGTCTTAAGAGGGCTTGAGGCTTCAGGATTTAAAGGGTCATTGTTGGCTTGATCGATAGGCGGGTCAGGAGTCACTGGTGGAATGTCAAGAACCTGCTCAGATGGTTGAGGAACAGAGGCTTCAGGTGCTGCAGTTTGTTGTTCCGGTTCACTGACTTTCGGGTCTTCGGCCGGCTTATTCACCTTTGCCTTCTTGCTGGGCTTGGCTTTTCCACTGCATGAGTCATGAAAGGTCAGTATAAGTATCTGCAAGCATAATGAGAGAATAAGTAATCGTTATTAGCCAGGAGCTATCTTGAAAGCCGAGAGATGAGATTGAGATGAGTCGCTGGAAGAAGAACGAGACGTTTCCTGATAATTTGAGTCGGAAGAGTTGACTGGTTGGCGGATGAGACCCGCCAAAGGAGAGAAAGAGTTTAAGTTGGGGGTGACCTTATTTCGACACTTCTTTGGAGTGTTCGGTAAGCCGGAGGATAATTGTTCATCCCTCCTAGTCGGAGTCTATCGCAGGCTCTCGTGTTGCTGTTCCTTTAAAAGAAACTAAGGATCCACATGAGCTAAGGAGTGTGAAAAGCTTACTTTCCGGGTTACTCTTTGAATTTTCTGTCTTGTCAAGGGCTCGGAGTCGGAGGAAATGATAGTTACCTCTTCTTCGAGTGCTTGACTGGTCCCTGTGTCATCCTGATGATAATCAATGTCAATAAGATGCTTGAAAAAGGAGCCAAGAGAGTCAAGGGCTACCTCCGACTCAGAGTTGTCGTGTAGTTCAAGCATTTCCGAAGCACTGGTTTCTTTCCCTTCTTCTTAGTGGTTTTCTTGGTGGCTTTCTTGTCCTTCCTGGGCCTTTTGGCAGCTTCATGATCATATTTTGTCTCCCAAAAGTCATTATCAGCCTGCGAAAATTATCAAAGTTGAGTTAAATCAAATATTTCAGGATGAAGTTAAATAAGTAATTTAAAGACTTACTCCTGGCGCCGGATTATATGCGCATAAAGGGCTTTGACCCACTTTACTGCAGTCCATCAGGCTTTCATGCAGAAGAGACATTGTCATTTCATTGATGGTGTCCTTAGATAAATCTTCATGACTGTGGCGTAGTGGATCCTTTTTGGCACTAGTATAAGTGCACATTAAGCCGGATCGGCGATTCAGTGGAATGACCCACCATGAAACCCAGCATCGAACCAAGTCAATGCCAGTTAGGTCGTTTCCCAACAGAGCTTTGATCTTGGCAATGGTAGGGGCATGTTTCTTGTGTTCAGCGGCTATCAGCTTGTCAGGAAGAGGATGATTTGATTCAAGACGCAGGGCCGGAAAGCCGGGCAGCCGGTTCTCGTCAGCCGGAGAAGTATCCTTGCAATTGAACCATGTCTGGTTCTAGTCCTTGGGGTGACTCGATAGGCGGGCATAAGGGAAAATAGCATCTCTCCCACGCTGAATTGAGATTCCACCAAGCTCCAGACTAGATTCGTTTGAGTACTCATTCTGGCAGTTCAAATAGAAGTGATCTCTGAATAGCTCCACACTCGGCTCCTCTTGAAGGTTGACCTCACAGAACACTTGGAACTTGCATATATTTGACACGGAATTGGGTCCGATGTCTTAAGGATGAAGGTTGAAAAAGTGCAGAACGTCCCAGAAGAATTTAGAGCCAGGCTGTGAGAAGCCCCGGTTCATGTGATCGGTAAAGACAATGCCTTCATCATCTTTTGGTTGAGGTTCCTCTTCTTCCGGCTTGGGGGCGTGATAATGCATGACAGTCTTGGGCAAATAGCCGGTTTCCACAAAGTCTTGGAGGGTGTTCTCAGTGACTATGGAGGGAACCCAGTTACAGGAAGTGGCTGTCTTTGGGGCCATTGCGAAGAAAAAAGCCTAAAAAGAAAAAGAACAAAGTTTGCCGGTTCAAAATTAAGCCAGTGGGAAAGTATTACAACACACATTCTAAATGGCGGCTTAAAAAGGAGCCTAATGGTATATGGCTAATTACAGCAAGCTATGTAAGCCGCCATGACTAGTTTGATGTCTATCAAAGGAGAAATCTGTTGAGCATTGAATTTAACTACAGCCGGTGATATAAGCCACCATGATCGAGTTGGTTTATCAGGAGAAAATTTTACTAAGTCCCAGACAAATAGGTTTTACAGATTACAATTATAAATTTGGATCTGGCACTGTATGAAAAAAGAAAATAAATCAAAACCTAAAAGTAGAACAAGGGAGTTCATAGGTTCTAAGGTGATCTTATATTAGGGAAAAAGGGTCCGCTGGCATTCAAAGCAGGGACAACACTACAACCACGCAAGTTATATGCTGTTTTCAGATCTAAAGGGTGCTAGGATTGAAGAACTGCAAGCAACCACAAAGAACACGAGGAACTGTTGAATCCCTAATGCAATCTGGAGCATGGAAAGAGGAGCGCTTACAGAGGCCGGTGAACTGCGGTGGAGTGTGACCGAACTCTGGCCCGTTCAGGTTGATGCAGCGGCCAAGGACGACGACAATGGTGTGCTTCGCGGCGGCGACGGAGCTCGAGTGACAGGAGAGTCGCGAGAGAAGGAAGACGAAGGAAAGAGGGGGAAACAAGACGAGGTTGTTCGTGACTATTTATAAGGAGAAGGCTAATAAGTGGGCGCGAAAAACGAGGAGGCCAAAACATGGTTATCCAGCTGCCCGGGCGCCTCGATTCTCCGGACGATTATTAAAGATAAAAGATCACTTGATATATATTGGATATTTTATAAATTAATGACAGGTGAAGTCATGGCGGGTTATCATGATTCCAAGAAATGACATTATGGTAGGTTATAAATTCTCGCACAGATATAGAAGGGAGGATTTTTCTAAGTGTTGAAGATTGAGATGAACCAGTGCAAATCAACCTGGGGCCTAATGTTGGGGATATAACTATTAGGTATGACCCGCCCAGGAGGGGCCGGGTTATACCTATGGCGATTCATCATATGAAGCCCATGAGGATATTTAAGATGGCGGTTCAAGATAAGGGCCCAAGGCCCAAGGGCGACTTAAGGCCCGTAGAAGTAAACCGCTTTATGTGTAAGACTTATATTGTAAGGCATGAATAGATAGTCCCCGAGCCGGACACATTGTTTATGAGTCGGTCGGGACTCCGAGAGTCGCTGGGCGTCATCCTGTGTATATAAAGGGATGACCCGGTGGTGATTCAGGACAAGAAACAACAGATCGAAAGCTAGATCAAGCGGATTCGCTCCTTGGTAATAGAGACATAAGAAATACCACCTCAAACTGGATTAAGCCTTTACCTTCACAGCAAGGGGCCGAACCAGTATAAACTCATGTGTCCTTTGTCCCGTTTAACCCCTTTAAGCTAACCTAGTTGCGATGGCTCCACAACTAAGTCCTTTCGCTAGGACATCTGCCGTGACTATTCCACGACACTTGGGTTTGTTTGTTTTCATGTGTATTCTATGATCATGGAGCTTAGATTAGATTACGCTGTGATCCCGAGATGTGGAGTGATTCCATGATGTGCATTCCTTGTTTGACTTGCTTGGATGTTAGAGCTCTAATTAGATTGCAGTCTCATCTGGTATGGTTAATACCAATGATATAAACATGTTGTGGTTGCTTGTCGCAGGTTTTCCTTACTGTTACCGACAATGCTCAATTCTGTAACATGCTCGTCCATTGCCAATTACTTCTTGCTTGGTCTATATTTGGTTCATAACCTAAGTATATATACTAAAACCGATCCCACAATTGTGATAATTCTCTCTAGCTAAGGGAGTCATTTCTTGCCATAACATGTGATAACTGATCCAACCAAGAAAAGGCTTGCTGGGCCTAACCTATTGTTGTAAACCCAGCATCAGCTAGCTTAATGTATTTTCGTGCCAACCAAAACTTTGGCTTCCAGCCAAACAAGTACAGTACTACCTTACTACTTTTATATATTCGCCTATAATGTGCAACCACGTATTAGCTTTTGGTTGACACATTTGTTATTGCTAAAAATCCTGTACATGGACAACAATTTCAAATCTGTTAAATGTGTACTGCATTTAAGTTAGTCTGCAACATAAGACTTTGATTAACAGTTCATTACCTTTCTGCAGCTTTTTCAATTGTTGTTGTCATGCGGCTAAATATGTTTGTGTCGCGTGTGGAGATTCGGAGGACACGCAGGGGAGGCGCCAGCGGCTGTTGGCAAGTCACCAAGGTCGCCTTCTCTCTCCCTCACTCCCTCTCCCCATGTCTCCCAAAGTTGTATGGCTGGATAGAGTTTTTGGCTGGCTCACCATTACTGATGATGCTACATGAATGCAGGGTCCTCCTCGACCTGATACAGTCGGGGAGGCTGGAGCCGGAGGCTTCTTTCCTCAATGCATTGCTGGTACTGCACCGCACTTTTTGGATAATTTTATTACTCTAGATGTAATTGATATTACATTACATGATGATGGCCTTGTTCTAGCACGGTTTGATGACAGTTCGCTTGGTTTTGTATCTTTTAGATAACAGTCCCTGAAGCGATGTGGTATCGTTGGTGATACATAGTATATCCTCGTGGCTCGTTTTTATGCTTCAGATGAGGAGGTATAATGTTCAGTGTGCACCCCTTGTTCAGTCATGGTTTTGAACCTGTTTGTCAGTTTCTTGCTGATAACCCTACTTGAATTAACTCTGAATCTCGCTAAACCTATCAGTTTCTTACTAATTCCCTGAGTTTGAGTACCCAAACTAGCTGCATATTTATCCATGTGTTTTTTGCTGAATGTTTTAGGCCTTTCGAGGCTGTTCATCACTGTCCTATGCAAAAGAGTGCTAAAATGCCACCAGTGTCCTATATAGAGAGTAGTGCCTACTACTATAATCAAAATATAGTTGCATGATTATGTCCCAATTAGTTAAAAAAGATTTATTTTTTCTCCCAAACTAACGGGCTCTCTTGTTCTCTCTCTTTGGCTGGTATAGTGATAGCTATAACCATTTAATGCAGTCGGGGAGATATGCAGTAACTTTAAAGTGAGCACATAATGCTCTTTCTTGGGTCACAATTGGTCTAACCCCCCTTGGTTTTTGCTTGTCTTATTATGTTCAGATTGTCAAGCCTATCGTATGTTGATGCTGGATAGCTTGATAGATCATCTATTCCAACTGTAGTTGGCAATATCTACACAGATACATCATCGAAGATAATAGAAAGTTAAGCTAATACTGCGTGACATAGAGGTACTGGCCATATACCATGAACAACAGAAGCTGTGCAGCTGATATTGTCCTGTAGTATATCTTTTGCTTCCAGAGCAAGCACTTTTGCATCTGTTTTTCTAGCTTCCTTTTAGTTTGCGCCATTCATTGATGTTGTGATGGATAATTACTTTGGATTTTCCAAGCCATGCATCGGTTGCAATTGTTATGGCCACAGCAGTACATCAAGTATTGGTTTAATTTTTATGCGAAATTTGATTGTGAGTGTGCTATTTGATGATGCTCGCCTCATCAATTTTTAATGTCTTGTGTGAAATCTGTACCCTATTAGAGGATGTGACCATCAAGTTAATAATTACACTAATGATCATTTGATTCTAGTCTAGAGATAAAACAACATTAGTTAGATCCATGGATGGATGGATGAACACACACAACTAGCAGCTTAGCAGTGTTAGCAACCAGAAAAATTAGCTATGTGATGCATTCTTTTGAGGCAAGCATGTTGTATTCATTTTGGATCCCAGCTATGTACGTACTAATAAGCTAGCTCAAGCATAAGCACATGCAGATCGATTGATATATATAGTTATAGCAGCAGTACATATGTGTCTCGTATACTAGATTAATTCCTATACTTAGCTCAAGAACACCAGCTCTTACCTGCTTGTTCATTTTGGAGCAGCAGACATCCTCAGTGGACAATGATCACAACCAGGGCATCCACCGCCACGATGATGCTCCACACATGGTCCAACTCGGCTACAACCTCCTCCACCGCGTACAATGGCCGCGGTTGTTTGCGGCATCAAGTACAACCTCCTCTCCGGTGATCCCACCTCTTACCTCTAGCTCCCTCTTTTGTGCTACTGTAAAAGTTCCTTGCTCTGTTCCATGGCCATCATATTTTTTTTCATAAAATGCTCTAGTGAACAGGATTCAGACATAAGTTGGCCACTTTTCCTCAAGTTATTTGTGCATTTATAAACCTATTTGAACTTTTCTATTTCTTGAATGTATCCATCCATAAATGTTTTATACACATAGTTTTGGAATGTGTTTTTTGTTAGCTTATGTCATGCATCACAAATGGATCAAGTTCCAGTTTTAGTTTTGTTGTTATTAACCTCTACAATCCTGTCAGCATAATAATTATGTGAATGAATCCGTTCGAGTATCTGAACTAGATGTTTTCTTGCCCATAGTAATTAAAAACAACAGTCAGTTTCTCATCGCACACTCTTATTATCACTTCATGGCTTGATCTGTTGTGTCAGGCTACTATAGGTGCTGAACTGTGATCATTTCAAGGAGGAACCATTGTTTGGCTTCAGTCCTTCCCCATTTGATCATTTTATGGCCCGCATGCATGCTACATGTTGGCTGACTTGGCATGACGTGCATGAAAACTTGAGGGAATTCATACTAAATAGAACTTCTTAATTTTCATGCAGACTTGCTCTAGATCTTCTTAATTTTCATGCATGTTTCTTTCCAGACTTGATCTTACTACTAAATAGCATCCCATCACTTGCTGCTGCTGTTATTCTCCCTATCCTTGCTGTTCTATTTTCTTGTTGGCAGATATTTTGTGTACATTCAAGACGAAAGATGTTCAAAGAAGCGCCAACACATTCTTGTATAGCAAGTTATGTAATAATAGCTGGGTTATCTTGGCATTGTCAACTCTAGAATTTCATATATCTTCTCTCTGTTTCTTTATGAAATGTTGTATGTTTTAGAATTTCAATTTCTGTTTCATATGAAAGAGTAATTATGTATGTGATTGAAAATGTGTAAAATGGAAACATAACTCATGTGAGCCACTTATCAAAATAATTTGAGCACATTTGAATTTTTAGGCATGTGGGACCAGTGAATGATATTATGATATTTGGGACCAATATAAAATGGTGGAAAATAAAATGGCGAAAAATAAAAGATCATACGCTGTAAAAAGGCCGCACCCAGAAATAAAAAGGCCGAATTGCTGGGTTAGGCCCATGTATTAGCGAAAATTGACAGGAAAAATATATATATACGGGCTGAATTAATGGGCTCGGCCATATAGACACCTAATCGCACCGGGCCGATTCTTGTCAACGACCTTTTCATTTGGTCGCAAATTTGCCACGTCAGCTTGCCATGTCGGATCCGACGTGGCCTGGTCAGACAGGTAGCCACCAAAACAGAAGGTCATAGGATAAACGACCTTTTGTTTTGGTCGTTGCCCGCCACGACCTTATCCCGAAGAAGGTTGTTAATTTCAGTTTACGACGGCCAACTTTTGACCTTCTGTTTTTGGTCACAAAAAGGCCGCAGATGGAAAACAATGACCATTCAGGGACCAATAGTGTAGGTTGCAACTTGACGTATATCTTGTAGTGAGTCCAAGAAACGGGCCAGAATCGGCACAAACTACGAGTCTTGGCGACCAACACGTAAGCACACCTTGGGGTTCGACAACCATGGAAATCGCTTTGGGACCCCAAAACGGTGAGTAATATTCCATGAACGAGCCCAGAATCAAACAAACCTAGGATTATTGATGAACAATACATAAACGTACCCCGAGGTTCATCAATCATGGAAATCGCTCGGGGACCCCAAATCAGTGAGTAATAATCCTTGAAACGGGCCAGAATCAGCCAACACTGCGATTGTTGATGACCGACACGTAAGCGCACATTAGGGTTCAACAACCTTGGAGAACACTTTGGGACCTCAAAACGGTGAGTAATAGTCCACAAAACGGGTTAGAATTGACAAAAAACTGCAAGTGTTGATGACCGACACGTACATCCTGAGGTTCATTAATCATGGAAATCACTCCGAGACCCCAAAACAGTGAGTAATAGTCCATGAAACGGGCCAGAATTGGCCAAGACTGTGAGTGTTGCTGACCGACACGTAAACGCACCCCGAGGTTCATTAATTGTGGAATAAATCAGAGACCCCAAAACCGTGAGTAATAGTCCACGAAGCGGGCCAGAATCTGCCAAAACTGTGAGTGTTGATGACTGACACGTAAATGCACGCTGGGGTTCGTTAATCATAGAAATCACTCCGGGACCCCAAAACAGTGAGTAATAGTCCATGAAATGGGCCAGAATTGGCCAAAACCTTGAGTGTTGATGACTGACACGTAAGAGAACCTTGGGGTTCAACAACTATGGAAATTGATTTGGGACCCTAAAACGGTGAGTACGAAACGTGTCAGAATTGGCCCAAACTGTGAGTGTTGACGCCGGACACGTAAACGCACCCCGGGGTTCGTCAATCGTGGAAATCGCTCTGTGACCCCAAAACGGTGAGTAATAGTGCATGAAACGGACTAGAATCGGCCAAAATTGTGAGTGTTGATGACCGACACGTAAATGCACCCGGAGGTTCGTCAATCGTGGAAATCACTTTGGGACCCCAAAACTGAGCAATAGTCCCAAAAACGGGCGAGGATCGGCCCAAAATGTGAGTCTTGATGACCAATACGTAAGCACACCATGGGGTTCGAAACCATGGAAATCACTTTGGGACCCCAAAACGATGACTAATAGTCCATGAAAGAGCCCAGAATTGGACAATCCTAGGATTATTGATGACTGATAGGTAAACGCACCCTGAGGTTCGTAAATCATGGAAATCGCCCAGGGACCCCAAATCAGTGAGTAATAGTACCTGAAATGGGCCAGTATTGGCCAAAACTGCGATTGTTGAGGACTGACACATAAGCGCACCTTGGGGTTTCAACAACTATGGAAATGGCTTCGGGAACCCAAAATGGTGATCACGAAATGGTTCAGAATTGGACAAAACTGTGAGTGTTTTTGCCAGACACGTAAACGCACCCCAGGAATAGTCCATGAAACGGGCCAGAATCGGCCAAAACCGCGAGTGCTGATGACCGACACGTAAACGCACCACGGGGTTCGTCAATTGTTTAAATCACTTCGGGACCCCAAAACAGTGAGTAATAGTCCAAGAAGGGGGCCAGAGTCGTGCAAAACTGTGAGCGTTGATGACCGACACGGAAACGCACCTTGGGGTTCAACAACTATGGAAATCGCTCCGGGACCCCAAAATGGTCAGTAATAGTCCATGAAACG
>NC_057795.1:516351728-516352417 GCF_018294505.1 Triticum aestivum | reverse complement strand
CGAGTGCTGATGACCGACACGTAAACGCACCATGGGGTTCGTCAATCATTGAAATCACTCCGGGACCCCAAAACAGTGACTAATACTCCAAGAAGCGGGCCAGAATCGGCCAAAACTGTGAGTGTTGATGACCGACATGGAAACTCACCTTGGGGTTCAACAACTATGGAAACCGCTTCGGGACCACAAAACGGTGACTAATAGTCCATGAAACGGGCCTGAATTGGCCAAAACCGCCAGTGCTGATGAGCGACACGTAAACGCACCACGGGGTTCGTCAATCGTTTAAATCACTTCGGGACCCCAAAATGGTGAGTAATAGTCCAAGAAGGGGGCCAGAGTCGTGAAAAACTGTGAGCGTTGATGACCGACACGAAAACGCACCTTGGGGTTCAACAACTATGGAAATCACTTCGGGACCCCAAAATGGTGAGTAATAGTCCATGAAACGGGCCAGAATCGGCCAAAACCACGAGTGCTGATGACCGACACGTAAACGCACTACGGGGTTCGTCAATCGTTGAAATCACTCCGAGACCCCAAAACAATGAGTAATAGTCCAAGAAGTGGGCCAGAATTGGCCAAAACTATGAGTCTTGATGACCGACACGGAAACGCACATTGGGGTTCAACAACTATGGAAATCGCTTCGGGACCCCAAAACGGTGATTAATAGTCCATGAAACGGG
>NC_057795.1:516349970-516350785 GCF_018294505.1 Triticum aestivum | reverse complement strand
TCCAAGAAGGGGGCCAGAGTCGTGCAAAAATATGAGCGTTGATGACCGACACGGAAACGCACCTTGGGGTTCAACAACTATGGAAATCGCTCCGGGACCCGAAAATGGTCAGTAATAGTCCATGAAACGCGCCAGAATCGGCCAAAACCGCGAGTGCTGATGACCGACACGTAAACGCACCACGGGGTTCGTCAATCGTTGAAATCACTCCAGGACCCCAAAACAGTGAGTAATAGTCCAAGAAGCGGGCCAAAATCGGCCAAAACTGTGAGTGTGGATGACCGACACGGAAATGCACCTTCGGGTTCAACAACTATGGAAATCGCTTTGGGACCCCAAAACGGTGATTAATAGTCCATGAAACGGGCCAGAATCAGCCAAAAATGCGAGTGTTGAAGACCGACACATAAAGGCACCACGGGGTTCGTCAATCGGTGAAATCACTCTGGGACCCCAAAACCGTGACTAATACTCCAAGAAGCGGGCCAGAATCGGCCAAAACTGTGAGTGTGGATGACCGACACGTAAACGTCAACCACTATGGAAATCGCTCCAAGACCCCAAAAAGGTGAGTAATAGCCCATGAAACAGGCCAGAATCGGCCAAAACCGCGAGTGCTGATGACCGACACGTAAAGGCACCACGGGGTTCGTCAATCGTTTAAATCACTTCGGGACCCCAAAACAGTGAGTAATAGTCCAAGAAGGGGGCCAGAGTCGTGCAAAACTGTGAGCGTTGATGACCGACACGGAAACGCACCTTGGGGTTCAACAACTATGTAAATCGCTTCGGGACCCCAAAATGGTCAGTAATAG
>NC_057795.1:516346864-516348158 GCF_018294505.1 Triticum aestivum | reverse complement strand
AGAATCGGCCAAAACCGCGAGTCCTGATGACCGACATGAAAACGCACCACGGGGTTCGTCAATCGTTGAAATCACTCCAGGACCCCCAAACAGTGAGTAATAGTCCAAGAAGCGGTCCAGAATTGGCCAAAACTGTGAGTGTGGATGACCGACACGGAAACGCACCTTCGGGTTCAACAACTATGGAAATCGCTTCGGGACCCCAAAATGGTGATTAATAGTCCATGAAACGGGCCAGAATCAGCCAAAAATGCGAGTGTTGAAGACCGACAGGTAAAGGCACCACGGGGTTCGTCAATCGGTGAAATCACTCTGGGACCCCAAAACCGTGACTAATACTCCAAGAAGCGGGCCAGAATCGGCCAAAACTGTGAGTGTTGATGACCGACACGTAAACGTCAACAACTATGGAAATCGCTCCAAGACCCCAAAAAGGTGAGTAATAGCCCATGAAACGGGCTAGAATCGGCCAAAACCGCGAGTGCTGATGACCGACACGTAAAGGCACCACGGGGTTCGTCAATTGTTTAAATCACTTCGGGACCCCAAAACAGTGAGTAATAGTCCAAGAAGGGGGCCAGAGTCGTGCAAAACTGTGAGCGTTGATGACCCACACGGAAACGCACCTTGGGGTTCAAAAACTATGGAAATCGCTTCGGGACCCCAAAATGGTGAGTAATAGTCCATGAAACGGGCCAGAATCGGCCAAAACCGCGAGTGCTGATGACCGACACGTAAACGCACCACGGGGTTCGTCAATTGTTTAAATCACTTTGGGACCCCAAAACAGTGAGTAATAGTCCAAGAAGGGGGCCAGAGTCGTGCAAAAATATGAGCGTTGATGACCGACACGGAAACGCACCTTGGGGTTCAACAACTATGGAAATCGCTCCGGGACCCCAAAATGGTGAGTAATAGTCCATGAAACGGGCCAGAATCGGCCAAAACCGCGAGTGCTGATGACCGACACGTAAACGCACCACGGGGTTCGTCAATCGTTGAAATCACTCCAGGACCCCAAAACAGTGAGTGTGGATGACCGACACGGAAATGCATCTTCGGGTTCAACAACTATGGAAATCGCTTTGGGACCCCAAAACGGTGATTAATAGTCCATGAAACGGGCCAGAATCAGCCAAAAATGCGAGTGTTGAAGACCGACACATAAAGGCACCACGGGGTTCGTCAATCGGTGAAATCACTCTGGGACCCCAAAACCGTGACTAATACTCCAAGAAGCGGGCCAGAATCGGCCAAAACTGTGAGTGTGGATGACCGACACGTAAACGTCAAC
>NC_057795.1:516344401-516345205 GCF_018294505.1 Triticum aestivum | reverse complement strand
AACTGTGAGTGTTGATGACCGACACGTAAACGTCAACAACTATGGAAATCACTCCGGGACCCCAAAAAGGTGAGTAATAGCCCATGAAACGGGCCAGAATCGGCCAAAACCACGAGTGCTGGCGACTGACACGTAAAGGAACCACAGGGTTCGTTAATCGTTGAAATCACTCTGGGACCCCAAAACAGTGATTAATAGTACAAGAAGCGGGCCAGAAACGGCCAAAACTGTGAGTGTTGATGACCGACACATAAACGCACCTTGGGGTTCAACAACTATGGAAATCACTCCGGGAACCTAAAACGGTAAGTAATACTCCATGAAAAGGGCCAGAATCAGTCAAAACCGCGAGTGCTGATGACCGACACGTAAACGCACCACGGGGTTCGTCAATCGTTGAAATCACTCCGGGACCCCAAAACAGTGAGTAATAGTCCAAGAAGCGCGTCGGAATCGGCCAAAGCTATGAGTGACGATGACCGACACATAAACGCACCTTGGGGGTTCAACAACTACGGAAATCGCTTCGGGACCCCAAACGGTGAGTAATAGTCCATGAAACGGGCCAGAATCGGCCAAAACCGCGAGTGCTGATGACCGACACGTAAACGCACCACGGGGTTTGTCAATCGTTGAAATCACTCCGGGACCCCAAAACAGTGAGTAATACTCCAAGAAGCGGGCCAGAATCGGCTAAAACTTTGAGTATTGATGACCGACACGTAAACGCACCTTGGGGTTGAACAACTATGGAAATCGCTCCGGGACCCCAAAATTGTGAGTGATAGATCATGAAACGGGCCA
>NC_057795.1:516344002-516344391 GCF_018294505.1 Triticum aestivum | reverse complement strand
CACGTAAACGCACTACGGGGTTCGTCAATCGTTGAAATCACTCTGGGACCCCAAAACAGTGAGTAATAGTCCAAGAAGTGGGCCAGAATCGGCCAAAACTGTGAGTGTTGATGACCGACACGGAAACGCACCTTGGGGTTCAACAACTATGGAAATCGCTTCGGGACCCCAAAACGGTGAGTAATAGTCAATGAAACGGGCCAGAATCGGCCAAAACCGCGAGTGCTGATGACCGACACGTAAACGCACCACGGGGTTCGTCAATCGTTGAAATCACTCTGGGACCCCAAAATAGTGACTTATACTCCAAGAAGCGGGCCAGAATCGGCCAAAACTGTGAGTGTTGATGACCGACACGTAAACGTCAACAACTATGGAAATCACTCTGG
>NC_057795.1:516343313-516343992 GCF_018294505.1 Triticum aestivum | reverse complement strand
TTGAAATCACTCCGGGACCCCAAAACAGTGAGTAATAGTCGAAGAAGCGGCCAGAATCGGTCAAAATTGTGAGTCTTGATGACCGACACGGAAACGCACATTGGGGTTCAACAACTATGGAAATCGCTTTGGGACCCCAAAACGGTGAGTAATAGTCCATGAAATGGGCCAGAATCGGCCAAAACCGCGAGTGCTGATGACCGACACGTAAACGCACTACGGGGTTCGTCAATCGTTGAAATCACTCCGGGACCGCAAAACAGTGAGTAATAGTCCAAGAAGTGGGCCAGAATCGGCCAAAACTGTGAGTGTTGATGACCGACATGGAAATGCAGTTTGGGGTTCAACAACTATGGAAATCGCTTCGGGACCCCAAAACGGTGAGTAATAGTCAATGAAACGGGCCAGAATCGGCCAAAACCGCGAGTGCTAAAGACCGACACGTAAACACACCACGGGGTTCGTCAATCGTTGAAATCACTCTGGGACCCCAAAACAGTGACTTATACTCCAAGAAGCGGGCCAGAATCGGCCAAAACTGTGAGTGTTGATGACCGACACGTAAACGTCAACA
Source organism: Triticum aestivum (assembly GCF_018294505.1). Classification (NCBI taxonomy): domain Eukaryota; kingdom Viridiplantae; phylum Streptophyta; class Magnoliopsida; order Poales; family Poaceae; genus Triticum; species Triticum aestivum. The sequence goes on along the minus strand of NC_057795.1, from coordinate 516,343,418 downwards.
ACTATGGAAATCACTCCGGGACCCCAAAAAGGTGAGTAATAGCCCATGAAACGGGCCAGAATCGGCCAAAACCAAGAGTGCTGGCGACTGACACGTAAAGGCACC
>NC_057795.1:516340517-516342849 GCF_018294505.1 Triticum aestivum | reverse complement strand
CTTTGGAAATCACTCCGGGACCCCAAAAAGGTGAGTAATAGCCCATGAAACGGGCCAGAATCGGCCAAAACCACGAGTGCTGGCGACTGACACGTAAAGGCACCACGGGGTTCGTCAATCGTTGAAATCACTCCGGGACCCCAAAACAGTGATTAATAGTACAAGAAACGGGCCACAAACGGCCAAAACTGTGAGTGTTGATGACCGACACATAAACGCACCTTGGGGTTCAACAACTATGGAAATCACTCCGGGAACCAAAAACGGTAAGTAATACTCTATGAAAAGGGCCAAAATCAGTCAAAACCGCGAGTGCTGATGACCGACACGTAAACGCACCACGGGGTTCGTCAATCGTTGAAATCACTCCGGGACCCCAAATCAGTGAGTAATAGTCCAAGAAGCGTGTCGGAATCGGCCAAAGCTGTGAGTGTGGATGACCGACACGTAAACGCACCTTGGGGGTTCAACAACTATGGAAATCGCTTCGGGACCCCAAAATGGTGAGTAATAGTCCATGAAACGGGCCAGAATCGGCCAAAACCGCGAGTGCTGATGACCGACACGTAAACGCACCACGGGGTTTGTCAATCGTTGAAATCACTCCGGGCCCCCAAAACAGTGAGTAATACTCCAAGAAGCGGGCCAGAATCGGCTAAAACTTTGAGTATTGATGACCGACACGTAAACGCACCTTGGGGTTGAACAACTATGGAAATCGCTCCGGGACCCCAAAATGGTGAGTAATAGATCATGAAACGGGCCAGAATCGGCCAAAACCGCGAGTGTTGATGACCGACACGTAAACGCACCACGGGGTTTGTCAATCGTTGAAATCACTCCAGGAGCCCAAAATAGTCCAAGAAGCGGGCCAGAATCGGCCAAAACTGTGAGTGTGGATGACCGACACGTAAACGCACCTTGGGGTTCAACAACTATGGAAATCGCTTCGGGACCCCAAAACAGTGAGTAATAGTCCATGAAACAGGCAAGAATCAGCGAAAACCGCGAGTGCTGATGACCAGCACGTAAATGCACCACGGGGTTCATCAATCGTTGAAATCACTCCGGGACCCCAAAACTGTGAGTAATAGTCCAAGAAGCGGCCCGATTCGGCCAAAACTGTGAGTCTTGATGACCGACACGGAAACGCACATTGGGGTTCAACAACTATGGAAATCGCTTTGGGACCCCAAAACGGTGAGTAATAGTCCATGAAATGGGCCAGAATCGGCCAAAACCGCGAGTGCTGATGACCGACACGTAAACGCACTATGGGGTTCGTTAATCGTTGAAATCACTCCGGGACCCCAAAACAGTGAGTAATAGTCCAAGAAGTGGGCCAGAATCGGCCAAAACTGTGAGTGTTGATGACCGACACGGAAATGCACCTTGGGGTTCAACAACTATGGAAATCGCTTCGGGACCCCAAAACGGTGAGTAATAGTCAATGAAACGGGCCAGAATCGGCCAAAACCGCGAGTGCTAAAGACCGACACGTAAACACACCATGGGGTTCGTCAATCGTTGAAATCACTTTGGGACCCCAAAACAGTGACTTATACTCCAAGAAGCGGGCCAGAATCGGCCAAAACTGTGAGTGTTGATGACCGACACGTAAACGTCAACAACTATGGAAATCACTCCGGGACCCCAAAAAGGTGAGTAATAGCCCATGAAACGGGCCAGAATCGGCCAAAACCACGAGTGCTGGCGACTGACACGTAAAGGCACCACGGGGTTCGTCAATCGTTGAAATCACTCCGGGACCCCAAAACAGTGATTAATAGTACAAGAAGCGGGCCACAAACGGCCAAAACTGTGAGTGTTGATGACCGACACATAAACGCACCTTGGGGTTAGACAACTATGGAAATCATTCCGGGAACCTAAAACGGTAAGTAATACTCCATGAAAAGGGCCAGAATCAGTCAAAACCGCGAGTGCTGATGACCGACACGAAAACGCACCACGGGGTTCATCAATCGTTGAAATCACTCCGGGACCCCAAAACAGAGAGTAATAGTCCAAGAAGCATGCCGGAATCGGCCAAATCTGTGAGTGTGGATGACCGGCACGTAAACGCACCTTGGGGGTTCAACAACTATGGAAATCGCTTCGGGACCCCGAAACGGTGAGTAATAGTCCGTGAAACGGGCCAGAATCGGCTAAAACAGCGAGTGCTGATGACCGACACGTAAACGCACCATGGGGTTTGTCAATCGTTGAAATCACTCCGGGCCCCCAAAACAGTGAGTAATACTCCAAGAAGCAGGCCAGAATCGGCTAAAACTTTGAGTATTGATGACCGACACGTAAACGCACCTTGGGG
>NC_057795.1:516338951-516340507 GCF_018294505.1 Triticum aestivum | reverse complement strand
GTAAACGCACCACGGGGTTCATCAATCGTTGAAATCACTCCGGGACCCCAAAACAGTGAGTAATAGTCCAAGAAGCGGCCAGAATCGGCCAAAACTGTGAGTCTTGATGACCGACACGGAAACGCACATTGGGGTTCAACAACTATGGAAATCGCTTTGGGACCCCAAAACGGTGAGTAATAGTCCATGAAATGGGCCAGAATCGGCCAAAACCGCGAGTGCTGATGACCGACACGTAAACGCACCATGGGGTTCGTCAATCGTTGAAATCACTCCGGGACCCCAAAACAGTGAGTAATAGTCCAAGAAGCGCGCCGGAATCGGCCAAAACTGTGAGTGTGGATGACCGACACGTAAACGCACCTTGGGGGTTCAACAACTATGGAAATCGCTTCGGGACCCCAAAACGGTGAGTAATAGTCAATGAAACGGGCCAGAATCGGCCAAAACCGCGAGTGCTAAAGACCGACACGTAAACACACCACGGGGTTCGTCAATCGTTGAAATCACTTTGGGACCCCAAAACAGTGACTTATACTCCAAGAAGCGGGCCAGAATCGGCCAAAAACTGTGAATGTTGATGACCGACACGTAAACGTCAACAACAATGGAAATCACTCCGGGACCCCAAAAAGGTGAGTAATAGCCCATGAAACGGGCCAGAATCGGCCAAAACCACGAGTGCTGGCGACTGACACGTAAAGGCACCACGGGGTTCGTCAATCGTTGAAATCACTCCGGGACCCCAAAACAGTGATTAATAGTACAAGAAGCGGGCCAGAAACGGCCAAAACTGTGAGTGTTGATGACCGACACATAAACGCACCTTGGGGTTCAACAACTATGGAAATCACTCCGGGAACCTAAAACGGTAAGTAATACTCCATGAATAGGGCCAGAATCAGTCAAAACCGCGAGTGCTGATGACCGACACGTAAACGCACCACGGGGTTCGTCAATCATTGAAATCACTCCAGGAGCCCAAAACAGTGAGTAATAGTCCAAGAAGCGGGCCAGAATCGGCCAAAACTGTGAGTGTGGATGACCGACACGTAAACGCACCTTGGGGTTCAACAACTATGGAAATCGCTTCGGGACCCCAAAACGGTGAGTAATAGTCCATGAAACGGGCCAGAATCGGCCAAAACCGCGAGTGCTGATGACCGACACGTAAACGCACTACGAGGTTCGTCAATCATTGAAATCACTGTGGGACCGCAAAACAGTGAGTAATAGTCCAAGAAGTGGGCCAGAATCGGCCAAAACTGTGAGTGTTGATGACCGACACGGAAACGCACCTTGGGGTTCAACAACTATGGAAATCGCTTCGGGACCCCAAAACGGTGAGTAATAGTCAATGAAACGGGCCAGAATCGGCCAAAACCGCGAGTGCTGAAGACCGACACGTAAACACACCACGGGGTTCGTCAATCGTTGAAATCACTCTGGGACCCCAAAACAGTGACTTATACTCCAAGAAGCGGGCCAGAATCGGCCAAAACTGTGAGTGTTGATGACCGACACGTAAACGTCAACAACTATGGAAATCACTCTGG
>NC_057795.1:516338445-516338941 GCF_018294505.1 Triticum aestivum | reverse complement strand
CGGAAATCGCTCCGGGACCCCAAAATGGTGAGTAATAGATCATGAAACGGGCCAGAATCGGCCAAAACCGCGAGTGTTGATGACCGACACGTAAACGCACCACGGGGTTCGTCAATCGTTGAAATCACTCCAGGAGCCCAAAACAGTGAGTAATAGTCCAAGAAGCGGGCCAGAATCGGCCAAAACTGTGAGTGTGGATAACCGACACGTAAACGCACCTTGGGGTTCAACAACTATGGAAATCGCTTCGGGACCCCAAAACAGTGAGTAATCGTCCATGAAACAGGCAAGAATCAGTGAAAACTGCGAGTGCTGATGACCAGCACGTAAATGCACCACGGGGTTCATCAATCGTTGAAATCACTCCGGGACCCCAAAACTGTGAGTAATAGTCCAAGAAGCGGCCCGATTCGGCCAAAACTATGAGTCTTGATGACCGACACGGAAACGCACATTGGGGTTCAACAACTATGGAAATCGCTTTGGGACCCCAAAA
>NC_057795.1:516332856-516338395 GCF_018294505.1 Triticum aestivum | reverse complement strand
GGGGACCCCAAAATAGTGACTTATACTCCAAGAAGCGGGACAGAATCGGCCAAAACTGTGAGTGTTGATGACCGACACGTAAACGTCAACAACTATGGAAATCACTCCGGGACCCCAAAAAGGTGAGTAATAGCCCATGAAACGGGCCAGAATCGGCCAAAACCGCGAGTGCTGATGACCGGCACGTAAACGCACCACGGGGTTCATCAATCGTTGAAATCACTCCGGGACTCCAAAACAGTGAGTAATAGTCCAAGAAGCAGCCAGATTCGGCCAAAACTGTGAGTCTTGATGACCGACACGGAAATGCACATTGGGGTTCAACAACTATGGAAATCGCTTTGGGACCCCAAAACGGTGAGTAATAGTCCATGTAATGGGACAGAATCGGCCAAAACAGCGAGTGCTGATGACCGACACGTAAACGCACTACGGGGTTCGTCAATCGTTGAAATCACTCCGGGGCCCCAAAATAGTATACTGTTGAAAAGCTACGAAAAATGCGAAGCTTTTTCATGTTGATGGTTTTCTCTGAATCCCAGCCATTTTCAAGTAATTTCAGAAACGGCGAGATCACTCGTTTTGCCTTTATCGCGAAACAGATTCGTCGAAAATGCATTGCGTGAAGTACTTGAACTTCTGTGGCAGTTCTGCCTGAACTTCACTCTGTTTTTCACGTGCTTTTTTTTGCTCGTAGCTCTTGATTCACTCACCGAAATTAAGTAAGTGATATACCGATGGAAAGCTGCTATAAACACGCAACTTTTCCGTGTTGATCATTTTTTCATACTCGCGACGGTTTTAAAAGTTTTTCTTGTGAAATACATTCAGTGTAGTACTTGAACTTCCTGCTATTTTCACGTTGGACTTCTGTGACATATTTTTGTTTGTAATTTTCACATCCATTTTCGTTAGTGTTACACAAATGATATTCTTTTTGTACAAACATCTCTCACTATATTTCTTTAAATTTCTCCGACCGAGGACTTGAACTTACACAAATGATATTCCTATCGTTCTGAAGTAAATTAGAAAATGACTAGATCATGATTTCTTCCTTCATCGCGAATGGAAATGCACTACGTGAAGTAGTTACTTCTCGGGCATGTCTGTTTGAACTTCACTCTGTTTTTGACGTGCTATTTTTTGCACTGCGTGAAGTAGTTGAACTTCTGGGGCATGTCTGTTTTGAAATTCACTCTGTTTCACTTTATTATATTTTTCTTATATGAAATACAAACTATGTAGTACGTGGACCTCCGGTTGTTATCACTTTGAACTTCTCTCTCGTTTGAGAGAATTATTTTAAAACACCAAAACACCATTTTTTATTTGTTTTGAACATCTAAATACACGGTGAACCTCTCTCACAAGAATTTTTCAACTTTTCCTAGCCGAGCACTTGAACTTCTATGAACAAAATTTTTAGACTTTGCCTTTTTATTCTTTTTTTCTCATATGAAATGCACACCTTGCAATAACTGAACTTCCGGCAGTTATCAGTTTGAACTCCCCTCTGTTTCGCTTTTGTAACGATTTTTTTTTAGTTTTTTTAGGGAAAAGGTCAACATTTTTCATAGACATCGAACCGCTCTAACTTTTTTAATTGAACTTCTTTGTGTATTTTTTAGAAATGCAAAAATTGGAGTTTAGGTAGAAAGATCAAACTTCTTCGTTATTTCGTATTGAACTTATTGGTATTATTCTTTAGTAACGAGAAGACCTGAGTTTTTTATATACATTGTTAAAATTGAACTTCTTGGTTTAATCTTTAGTGAGCAAATTTGAGTTTTCTATAAGCATCAAACAGATTCATGTTTTTTAATTAGGAGTTGTTGGTGTTATTCATCGGTAATAGAAAAAATACTAGTTATGTTATAAATATCAAACCGCTCAATTATTCAAATTTGAACTTCTAGGTCTTTTTCTAGAAGAGGGAAAATCCATTTTTTATAAATGTTTTGAACTATTCGGTTTTTTAATTTGACCTTCTTGGTATTGTAATAAACATTGAACTTCTCCGCTTTTTAAACTTGAACCTCTAGGTTTATTATAGAAACGGGGAAAACATTTTCTCTATAATTTTTGAAATGCTCTATTTTTTACATTTGGCCTTCTTGGTGATGCTTGTTTTCTTCTTGGTGTATAAACGCGAACTACTCTGATATTTGAAATTGAACTTCTGGGTTGTTCTTTAGTAACGGAAGAAATCTGAGTTGTGTAATAATCATCAAAGCACTCTACATTTTAAATTGAACTTCTTAGTTTATTTTGTACTTCTTGATTTGATATTTATGAACTTCTTACAATTTTCAATGCAAGAAGGTTCGAAGCAGTTAACTCCCTTCTAAGGAGCGATCCATCAGCCCCGACCATGACCGGTCTAGAATCTCTCTCATTGAGCTTCTCTTTTTCTGTATTTTTACTATGCAAACTTCTAGTGTATCCCAAGAAATTACATGTTTTTTGTTTTCTTCTAAAAAGATCATCTAAGAACTTTTTGTATAGCTTGTTGCATTTGAACTCCGAGAGGCTTCAACAACAAATTAAACAATATGGCTAAACGCGCACTAGTCGTAGTCATAAACATGACTTATATTTTTTTTGTGAATTTACATGTATTTCTCGCACATGAATTTCTCTTACACGAAATTTTTCTGTACATACTTTGAATTCTTACATTTCTTATTTTTGAACCTCCTCCTTTTTATAGACAAAACATGAATTTTTTTACCCATTTCCACAAAGACACACACAAAGAACACACACACACACACAACCATCGCATGCACAAACGCCACCACAACATCTCCATTGTTCTTTTGACGCCCCGTGCTGATTTGAATCATGTACTGTAGTTATACTTCTTCATCCAGGAGATATAAGGAGCAAAGCATGGAATGGTCTAGTGGGATGAACCTAGGAGATGCCTACAACTACAGACCTTCTGGAACACTTTCTATTGACCTTCAGGAACAATTTCTATTGACCTTCAGCTATTTTTTCCATTCCGACAAGTGAGCAAACTGGACAACATATAATGCTCCTTTTTTTAGAGCCGAACTCAAGAATCTGGCGAAGCCGGCCTGCACAATGGCCAATTTTTTCAGAGGAAAAACGCAAACAAATGTGTATAAAACCAGAGCAATCTAATATCAATATTTTTTTATATGTTAAGTAAAACCAGAGCAACCCAATGTCATTAAACATCCATAGTCCAAAGAACAAAATGAGCATAGTATATATATACAAAGAAATATTTTTTCTACCACACACACACCTTTGTTCTCATACATCTCCCAAAAAAATCAGAGCCATCACCATTGGAAGCTAGTCATGCATTAGGAAAAAGATGAGCACTTCTTTGCAAAAGCGAATGACTAAAAGTTGGTGAACAACTAGGACTATTTAAGTGAAGCGCTTGCAGTATTAACCCGTAGCTCCTTCATGTTGACCAATTCCACCAGAAAACGCCATGTATGAATTTGAACACTACAAACCACTATACTAATCTCTCCTTGCGTTGGCTACAATTGACTCGGCTTGCGTCGGGGTGTTGTGCCAGCATCGACAGCTCACGACCTTGGCTCCTTGCCATCAGGTGGCGGAGGTTGGCAGTCTGGTGGCCGATGCAGCCAAACACCGCCAGACCGTGCCAAGAGTTCAGTTAGTTTTCTGAACTTTTCTCAACAGAACAAGCCAAGAGCAGGCCAGGCGACCTACGACCGCTCGCTGCTATCACAGCGGCGTATGAACTACAGACCATCTGGAAGTTATCTAATCATGTACTATAGATTCAAGCATTTTAAACTCAAAAGATGCCTACAATTCTCAGTTTGTGCCTAACCTAGGAGTCGAGGAGATCACCACACAGGACTAGATAGAGGAGTGCAAGTGAAGCAACCTTTTTCTTCAGAAAAACAACAAACTAATCTTCGGAAAATCAAGAAACTCAACTCCAGAAAGTGAAACAAACTGAACTTCATAAGGCCCTGCAAAAATATACAAGATTGTAGTCGTAGCTAACAAATTAAAACTTTGAACGAAAAAAATTTAAAAGGGAATTGTTCTCACAAGAAGTCTCCCTTTACCGGATTCAGCAGAAGTTGAACTGGACGGTGAGCAGCAGGATCCAGGGTTGTGTTGCGTTCATGAACGGCTGGCGGCTCCATCGTTGAACAGCCCGGGGCCGCGTAGTTGAACGGCTCGGGGCTACATTGGGAGGACTTGGGGCGGCGCTACAGATCGGATCAGGGTGAGGGTGCTCTCCATTCCCCTGAAGAAAATGCTCTGAAGGACAAAACACACACACAAGAATAATTGTACATTAGGATTTCAGAATGGTCCTCTATTTGTAGACGTAAAGAAGTTCAGAAAGATCCTCGGAAGCACGCACACCAGTGCATGAACACACGCATTATCACGTAGATCTCAGTTCCTCACATTCTACATGGTTAAATTTTTTAACATCATATGAAATGAATTGTCAAATCAATACTCAGAAAGGGGCTCTCTTTTTATGGAGATACAGACCCAATCGTTCATGCTTCTTTTTTTGAACATACTAAGATGAACAGCAGAGAAGCATCCATACCAACAATAATGAATTTGCAAACAATACTGGAGAAACAAACATCAAACCTGTAGCTTGAACGAGTAGAGCTGATTTCAGAAGTAGTGGTGCACGGGTTCAAGCAAAAGCATGAACCGAACTACAATTTTTGCAAAGTTCATTGCCCCAACACACATATCTTGCAAGAAAACGAAAGAAATTGAAAAAAATAGCAACAACCAAAACAAATCTCTAGCCACAAGATGACGAGGAGTGGGCGGTGATGAGCTATGGCTCCCAGTGTTGCCGTCGCATTGGAGAGAGAAGGAAGGTTGTGGAGGACGCGCCGGAGAAGAGGGCAGGCCACGCTGGAGCAGAGGGAAGGTCACGATGGAGCGGAGGGAAGGTCGCGTCGCAGGGGAGGTTGGTGGCGGGGGTGGTCGGGATGGAGGGCAGCCATGGAAGAGGTGGCTGGGGCAGGCACGACGGAGGTGGCTGGGACGCAGGGCGGGGACGGAGGTGGGTGGGGCGGAAGGCGGCGACAGAGGTGGTCGGGGCGGAGGGCCGTGGTGGAGGTGGTCGGCGGGAGGACGAGGACGGCTGAAGTGGTCGGGGCAGATGTAAGTGGCGGAAGTGGTTGGGGCGTAGGACGGCGGCGTGGGTGTCCGGTGGCGACACGATCCAGGCGGCGTGCGGGACCGGCGAGGAGGGGAGGCGCAGGGCCGTTGGTACCGGGCCGGCCGGGAGGCAAGGCGCAGGGCCGACGGGGAAGGGCGGCACAAGGCCGGCGGGAAGGGTGGCGCGGTGGCTTGGTCGGCGGGGATCCAGGGATCGTGGAGGCACCGTGACGGGGAGAAGGTCGTGGGTGTGGAATGGGCCGTTCGGGAGGCCAATTTTTTTTGTCTCTTAGGGATCTCAGAAACACCCCCGTCGGGCCTTATATAGGGCGTTGTGATCCAAATAACTATTTTAATCCCAGGATTAGAA